>NC_092232.1:14681527-14981527 GCF_036320965.1 Panulirus ornatus
AAGTAAACTACAACTTTATCAGATTAACGGACAATATGCTAACTACCTGCCAGAGGAAACCTTCACTAATCACATTCAGAGCTACAATATAGGTGAATGACAATCAGCTATTTTTGGACAGGGTTCGAGTTAGCTATGAAAATCTAAATATAACACAGCTGTCTCCTTCTCAACAAAGGACCTCCATTAACTGGAAAGGTTAACATATATATTAAACGTGTGGTGTGCCCTAAGAAATAGGTAATTCAATAATTAAAATAATAAAGCTCCAGAAGCTGAACACTTCCATCTCTAAGCTACCATTTATAATTAACTTAAAATTACATATGACGAGTGAATAATAATGAAATATTAGAAAAATAATGTAACGATGAATAAAATATTCTAAGACCAACACACAGTTTTTGGGTACCTTTACCAGACCCAAGAACATAAAAACAAGAAGAAAAAAAAGAGATCTGAGCCACAAGTTCGACACATTCACAAAGTGTAACGTTATATGTGTATTTATATGTGTATTCCATATGTGTATTTACCATTATGTTGTGATAGGCTGTTTCATAACTGGAGAAAGATACAGGATACAGTATTCCACGATAGAATAAAAGTTAGTGATTTTGTTTGCCATAATTAAGTGGTGACCACCTATGTCTTGGTCGACCAAATGTCATTATATTTCAAGCTCAAATCTAGTCAAAGGTCTGCCTTTGTGGAGTCTGATAACAGATTGAAGTTTAAGATGTATATATAATTTTCACAACTTAAACATGCAGATCAGTGCATCTATCTTGGAGTGGTGTGTAATAAATGTCAATGGCAAGACTGTACTGTTTAGTACTTACTTAAGCATTGTTTATTTCATATATAGATATAAATGTGGATGGCAAAGATGGACGGGTTGACACACAATGTAACACTTGCATTTTTAGCGATCACATGATATTAGTATGGTACCGTTTACCTTCATCACTTTAATTTCACAATTGTATAAAACTTGACTCAATATCATAACAGTCTACACTTTGTGAATATATATATATATATATATATATATATATATATATATATATATATATATATATATATATATATATATATATATATATATATATCCTGGGGATAGGGGAGAAAGAATACTTCCCACATATTCCCAGCGTGTCGTAGAAGGCGACTAAAAGGGAAGGGAGCAGGGGGCTGGAAATCCCCCCCCTCTCGTTTTTTTTTAATTTTCCAAAAGAAGGAACAGAGAAGGGGGCCAGGTGAGGATATTCCCTCAAAGGCCCAGTCCTCTGTTCTTAACACTACCTCGCTATTGCGGGAAATGGCGAATAGTATGAAAAAAAAAGAATATATATATATATATGTATATATATATATATATATATATATATATATATATATATATATATATATATATATATATATATATATATTATTTTTTTTTTATTATTATACTTTGTCGCTGTCTCCCGCGTTTGCGAGGTAGCGCAAGGAAACAGACGAAAGAAATGGCCCAACCCCCCCCATACACATGTATATACATACGTCCACACACGCAAATATACATACCTACACAGCTTTCCATGGCTTACCCCAGACGCTTCACATGCCTTGATTCAATCCACTGACAGCACGTCAACCCCGGTATACCACATCGCTCCAATTCACTCTATTCCTTGCCCTCCTTTCACCCTCCTGCATGTTCAGGCCCCGATCACACAAAATCTTTTTCACTCCATCTTTCCACCTCCAATTTGGTCTCCCTCTTCTCCTTGTTCCCTCCACCTCCGACACATATATCCTCTTGGTCAATCTTTCCTCACTCATCCTCTCCATGTGCCCAAACCACTTCAAAACACCCTCTTCTGCTCTCTCAACCACGCTCTTTTTATTTCCACACATCTCTCTTACCCTTACGTTACTCACTCGATCAAACCACCTCACACCACACATTGTCCTCAAACATCTCATTTCCAGCACATCCATCCTCCTGCGCACAACTCTATCCATAGCCCACGCCTCGCAACCATACAACATTGTTGGAACCACTATTCCTTCAAACATACCCATTTTTGCTTTCCGAGATAATGTTCTCAGACTTCCACACATTCTTCAAGGCCCCCAGAATTTTCGCCCCCTCCCCCACCCTATGATCCACTTCCGCTTCCATGGTTCCATCCGCTGCCAGATCCACTCCCAGATATCTAAAACACTTCACTTCCTCCAGTTTTTCTCCATTCAAACTCACCTCCCAATTGACTTGACCCTCAACCCTACTGTACCTAATAACCTTGCTCTTATTCACATTTACTCTTAACTTTCTTCTTCCACACACTTTACCAAACTCAGTCACCAGCTTCTGCAGTTTCTCACATGAATCAGCCACCAGCGCTGTATCATCAGCGAACAACAACTGACTCACTTCCCAAGCTCTCTCATCCACAACAGACTTCATACTTGCCCCTCTTTCCAAAACTCTTGCATTTACCTCCCTAACAACCCCATCCATAAACAATATATATTTTTATTTTTTTTTTATTTTGCTTTGTCGCTGTCTCCTGCGTTTGCAAGGTAGCGCAAGGAAACAGACGAAAGAAATGGCCCAACCCACCCCCATACACAATGTATACACACACACACACACACACACACACACACACACACACACACACGTCCACACACACAAATATACATACCTAATACATCTCAATGTACACATATATATACATACACAGACACATACATATATACCCATGCACACAATTCACGCTGTCTGCCCCCATTCACTCCCATCGCCACCTCGCCACACATGGAATACCATCCCCCTCCCCCCTCATGTGTGCGAGGTAGCACTAGGAAAAGACAACAAAGGCCCCATTCGTTCACACTCAGTCTTTAGCTGCCGCGCAATAATGCCCGAAACCACAGCTCCCTTTCCACATCCAGGCCCCACACTACTTTCCATGGTGTACCCCAGACACTTCACATGTCCTGATTCAATCCACTGACAGCACGTCAACCCCGGTATACCACATCGATCCAATTCACTGTATTCCTTGCCCTCCTTTCACCCTCCTGCATGTTCAGGCCCCGATCACACAAAATCTTTTTCACTCCATCTTTCCACCTCCAATTTGGTCTGCCACTTCTCCTCGTTCCCTCCACCTCCGACACATATATTCTCTTGGTCAATCTTTCCTCACTCATTCTCTCCATGTGCCCAAACCATTTCAAAACACCCTCTTCTGCTCTCTCAACCACGCTCTTTTTATTTCCACACATCTCTCTTACCCTTACATTACTTACTCGATCAAACCACCTCACACCACACATTGTCCTCAAACATCTCATTTCCAGCACATCCACCCTCCTGCGCACAACTCTATCCATAGCCCATGCCTCGCAACCATACAACATTGTTGGAACCACTATTCCTTCAAACATACCCATTTTTGCTTTCCGAGATAATGTTCTCGACTTCCACACATTTTTCAAGGCTCCCAGGATTTTCGCCCCCTCCCCCACCCTATGATTCACTTCCACTTCCATGGTTCCATCCGCTGACAGATCCACTCACAGATATCTAAAACACTTTACTTCCTCCAGTTTTTCTCCATTCAAACTTACCTCCCAATTGACTTGACCCTCAACCCTACTGTACCTAATAACCTTGCTCTTATTCACATTTACTCTTAATTTTCTTCTTTCACACACTTTACCAAACTCAGTCACCAGCTTCTGCAGTTTCTCACATGAATCAGCCACCAGTGCTGTATCATCAGCGAACAACAACTGACTCACTTCCCAAGCTTTCTCATCCACAACAGACTTCATACTTGCCCCTCTTTCCAAAACTCTTGCATTCACCTCCCTAACAACCCCATCCATAAACAAATTAAACAACCATGGAGACATCACACACCCCTGCCGCAAATATATATATATATATATATATATATATATATATATATATATATGCAAGGAAACTTTCCTTGCGCTACCTCGCAAACGCGGGAGACAGCGACAAAATATAATAATAATAATAAAATATATATATATATATATATATATATATATATATATATATATATATATATATATATAAATGATTTGGTAAACAGAGAAGAGGTAGCAAAAGCCTTGCGGAAGATGAAAGCCGGCAAGGCAGCAGGTATGGATGGTATTGCAGTGGAATTTATTAAAAAAGGGGGTGACTGT
The DNA here is from genome assembly GCF_036320965.1 of Panulirus ornatus. Classification (NCBI taxonomy): domain Eukaryota; kingdom Metazoa; phylum Arthropoda; class Malacostraca; order Decapoda; family Palinuridae; genus Panulirus; species Panulirus ornatus. Next base: position 14,685,746 of record NC_092232.1, read on the forward strand.
ATTGTTGACTGGTTGGTAAGGTTATTTAATGTATGTATGACGCGTGGTGAGGTGCCTGAGGATTGGTGGAATCCGTGCATAGTGCCATTGTACAAAGGCAAAGGGGATAAGAGTGAGTGCTCAAATTACAGAGGTATAAGTTTGTTGAGTATTCCTGGTAAATTATATGGGAGGGTATTGATTGAGAGGGTGAAGGCATGTACAGAGCATCAGATTGGGGAAGAGCAGTGTGGTTTCAGAAGTGGTAGAGGATGTGTGGATCAGGTGTTTGCTTTGAAGAATGTATGTGAGAAATACTTAGAAAAGCAAATGGATTTGTATGTAGCATTTATGGATCTGGAGAAGGCATATGATAAGAGTTGATGGAGATGCCCTGTGGTAGGTATTAAGAATATATGGTGTGGGAGGCAAGTTGTTAGAAGCAGTGAAAAGTTTTTATCGAGGATGTAAGGCATGTGTACGTGTAGGAAGAGAGGAAAGTGATTGGTTCTCAGTGAATGTAGGTTTGCGGCAGGGGTGTGTGATGTCTCCATGGTTGTTTAATTTGTTTATGGATGGGGTTGTTAGGGAGGTAAATGCAAGAGTTTTGGAAAGAGGGGCAAGTATGAAGTCTGTTGTGGATGAGAGAGCTTGGGAAGTGAGTCAGTTGTTGTTCGCTGATGATACAGCACTGGTGGCTGATTCATGTGAGAAACTGCAGAAGCTGGTGACTGAGTTTGGTAAAGTGTGTGAAAGAAGAAAGGTAAGAGTAAATGTGAATAAGAGCAAGGTTATTAGGTACAGTAGGGTTGAGGGTCAATTCAATTGGGAGGTAAGTTTGAATGGAGAAAAACTGGAGGAAGTAAAGTGTTTTAGATATCTGTGAGTGGATCTGTCAGCGGATAGAACCATGGAAGTGGAAGTGAATCATAGGGTGGGGGAGGGGGCGAAAATCCTGGGAGCCTTGAAGAATGTGTGGAAGTTGAGAACATTATCTCGGAAAGCAAAAATGGGTATGTTTGAAGGAATAGTGGTTCCAACAATGTTGTATGGTTGCGAGGCGTGGGCTATGGATAGAGTTGTGCGCAGGAGGGTGGATGTGCTGGAAATGAGATATTTGAGGACTATGTGTGGTGTGAGGTGGTTTGATCGAGTAAGTAATGTAAGGGTAAGAGAGATGTGTGGAAATAAAAAGAGCGTGGTTGAGAGAGCAGAAGAGGGTGTTTTGAAATGGTTTGGGCACATGGAGAGAATGAGTGAGGAAAGATTGACCAAGAGGATATATGTGTCGGAGGTAGAGGGAACGAGGAGAAGTGGGAGACCAAATGGAGGTGGAAAGATGGAGTGAAAAAGATTTTGTGATCGGGGCCTGAACATGCAGGAGGATGAAAGGAGGGCAAGGAATAGAGTGAATTGGATCGATGTGGTATACCGGGGTTGACGTGCTGTCAGTGGATTGAATCAGGTCATATGAAGCGTCTGGGGTAAACCATGGAAAGTTGTGTGGGGCCTGGATGTGGAAAGGGAGCTGTGGTTTCGGGCATTATTGCATGACAGCTGGAGACTGAGTGTGAACGAATGGGGCCTTTGTTATCTTTTCCTAGCGCTACCTCGCACACATGAGGGGAGAGGGGGATGGTATTTCATGTGTGGCGAGGTGGCAATGGTAATGAATAAAGGCAGACAGTGTGAATTGTGTGCATGGGTATATATGTATGTGTCTGTCTGTGTATATATATGTGTACATTGAGATGTATAGGTATGTATATTTGCGTGTGTGGACGTGTGTGTATATACATGGGTATGGGGGTGGGTTGGGCCATATCTTTCTTCTGTTTCCTTGTGCTACCTCGCAAATGCGGGAGACAGCGACAAAGCAAAAAAAAAAGAAAAAAAAAAAAAAAAAAAAAAAATATATATATATATATATATATATATATATATATATATATATATATATATATATATATATATTATATACAGCGCTGGTGGCTGATTCATGTGAGAAACTGCAGAAGCTGGTGACTGAGTTTGGTAAAGTGTGTGGAAGAAGAAAGTTAAGAGTAAATGTGAATAAGAGCAAGGTTATTAGGTACAGTAGGGTTGAGGGTCAAGTCAATTGGGAGGTGAGTTTGAATGGAGAAAAACTGGAGGAAGTGAAGTGTTTTAGATATCTGGGAGTGGATCTGGCAGCGGATGGAACCATGGAAGCGGAAGTGGATCATAGGGTGGGGGAGGGGGCGAAAATTCTGGGGGCCTTGAAGAATGTGTGGAAGTCGAGAACATTATCTCGGAAAGCAAAAATGGGTATGTTTGAAGGAATAGTGGTTCCAACAATGTTGTATGGTTGCGAGGCGTGGGCTATGGATAGAGTTGTGCGCAGGAGGATGGATGTGCTGGAAATGAGATGTTTGAGGACAATGTGTGGTGTGAGGTGGTTTGATCGAGTGAGTAACGTAAGGGTAAGAGAGATGTGTGGAAATAAAAAGAGCGTGGTTGAGAGAGCAGAAGAGGGTGTTTTGAAGTGGTTTGGGCACATGGAGAGAATGAGTGAGGAAAGATTGACCAAGAGGATATATGTGTCGGAGGTGGAGGGAACGAGGAGAAGAGGGAGACCAAATTGGAGGTGGAAAGATGGAGTGAAAAAGATTTTGTGTGATCGGGGATTGAACATGCAGGAGGGTGAAAGGAGGGCAAGGAATAGAGTGAATTGGAGCGATGTGGTATACCGGGGTTGACGTGCTGTCAGTGGATTGAATCAAGGCATGTGAAGCGTCTGGGGTAAACCATGGAAAGCTGTGTAGGTATGTATATTTGCGTGTGTGGACGTATGTATATACATGTGTATGGGGGGGGTTGGGCCATTTCTTTCGTCTGTTTCCTTGCGCTACCTCGCAAACGCGGGAGACAGCGACAAAGTATAAAAAAAAAATATATATATATTTTTTTTCATACTATTCGCCATTTCCCGTGATAGCGAGTTAGCATTAAGAACAGAGGACTGGGCCTTTGAGGGAATATCCTCACCTGGCCCTCTTCTCTGTTCCTTCTTTTGGAAAATTAAAAAAAAAACGAGAGGTGAGGATTTCCAGCCCCCCCTGCTCCCTTCCCTTTTAGTCGCCTTCTACGACACGCAGGGAATACGTGGGAAGTATTCTTTCTCCCCTATCCCCAGGGATAATATATCTTTTTTTTTTTTTTTTTTTTTTTTTTTTCCCAAAAGAAGGAACAGAGAATTGGGCCAGGTGAGGGTATTCCCTCAAAGACCCAGTCCTCTGTTCTTAATGCTACCTCGCTAACGCGGGAAATGGCGAATAGTTTAAAAGAAAAGATATATATATATATATATATATATATATATATATATATATATATATATATATATATATATATATACACACACATATATATATGAATACCCATACACGCATTTATACATACATATACATTTCAACTTATACACATATCCATACACAGACATTTAAACACATGTACATATTCATACTTGCTGGATATATACATACACAGACATATAAACCCATGTACATATTCATCCTTGCTGCGTTCATCCATTCTCGTCACCACCCTACCACACATATATAATGCGTAATTTGTGTTTGTGTGTAAAGATATGCTAAGCTAAGCTTGTTGATGACACCTTGTTCTCAGAGGTGCCATCATGGGCACAGGTCGGATGTGTGTGCTCAGGATGCTGTTACTGACACAGGGTGGCCCAAGTGTAACTGCTGTGTAGTTGGCTCTAAGATAAATGTGTGCGTTGTGTAAAATGTGATTTATTGTTTTATCCCAAATATATTCAAGTTATCATAATTATAAGTGTTTATGTTGATAATTACCTATTTGTTTTGTTGGAGAGGGTATTTACACTCACTGGGCCCCATCTCTTGAAGACTCTCTATTGTCTAAGCCTTTGGGTGCCCTAAATTGAGTCCCTTTTAGGGGGCCCTCCATCCTTCAAACTCTTCCCCAAAATCACATGGCTTAGGGGTGCCCTGGGGCATGCCTCCCAGAAACATTTGAAAATATAGGGTGTTAGGGACAGCTTTCCATGTTTTCTGAAGGCTGCCATCGAACTGTTGGGACTCGGGGTACCCCTTACCAATCAAGGCCTTATAATCAAAGTGTATAGAGTATAAAGGAAGGATTAGCTCTGATACAACCTCTTAAATTTATAAATGCAGTCTGCAATAACTGTTCCAAGTAGGTCTTTTCCATTCATCCACCAGTCGTACTATAAAAGTATTTTTTCACATTCTTGTTTGAATGTTTCATACATAATTTTATGTAATGTTCTCAGGTTGTTTGACCTTGCATCACTATGAACTATCTACTGTTGATCTTTTTTAAAACAAAGTTTGTGATTTGGTCACCCTTCCGTCTTTTTCCTCCAAGGTGGGTAAATTTAAAGACTCCAGCCTTGAAGAATAGTGGCCAAACCTGAAAAGCATATTCTGTTTTAGCTTTATATAGGATATGAATAGTTTGTTAGATATTTCCTTATTCTGATATTTGCCCAGAGACAGTTTGTCTTTTCAACAATTCTCCTTACGTGGGGCCCTGGTGGCAGGTTAGAGACAGTGTCTACTACCAAGTGCCCCTCACACACAGAGTCCTGAAGCTTATCTCGTGCTATGTAATTATCTTACTGAGGACATGTTTTTCATTTTCTCTTCCTCATTACTTTACATTTGCTTAGATTAGATTTTATCAAACATGTTTAATCACCCACCCATTTGTGTTTGTGTGTATGAGTCTGTAAAGATTTGCCAAGACCAATATGAAATTTCGTTATTGTCAGATATATCATTGTTATTAACATTCATTTCCCCCATTTTATGTGATGTACAATAGGCATCAGTAAAATGAAAATACCGATACTATGCCCCGCCATTATGATGTAGATTGAAAATATTATTTTTGAATACTTACCTATGTGACATCAAAACAGTTTCTATGATGTTGCACTGATTATAGATGACATATCAGTCAAAGGCCAGTATGAAAATGATAGGCCCAAAGGTTACATCAGTCAGAGGCCAGTATGAAAATATTAGGCCTAAAGGGGAGTCATATTTTTTCCTTTCTATTTCCTGCTTATAGCCAGCAGGTCCATGTGAAGCTCCTGTCACGACCGTTCCCAATTTAATTGGGTGAATGAGGTACACACAGCCTCCACAATATCACTTACACACATCCCCAGTCCATGCCCATTGTGTGAAGCATGGACTCTGCACTTATGATAGTGCTTATTTTCATGAACACTATTATGGACTTCAGGGTTTATAAGAACTTTGTATTTTTTGTCTTTTTCCGCACCAAGTTGATTCCTCAGGTGAAATCAGTGTCTCTAATGCATACCCTTTAGTACATACTCAGAATGCTTTCATTGCATCAGATCCCCAGTGATTACTCCTAACATCATCTAGAATATCCTTTGTCCCAGTCATTTCTCATACATTTATTCATCTCTTTCTTGGTCTACCCCACTTCCTTGAACCTTTAACCATATTGCTGTATATCTTCTTGACCAGTTTATCATTTGTAAGACATCCTACATTACCTTACATTCATAAAAGATTTTCATCCATGTGCCTTACCAATGATTTCTGTATGCCTTATAACCTCACTTATTAATTTTTATCTTTATATTTCCCCTAAATGTAGCCACTGAGTGGTTATTCATATCTACTTGTGTTTTTTACCATATCCTAGCCAACATGTATTTATTTTTTACCATAGCTTAACCTAAATACACTTGGATTTCACAGCCATATATAAGCATTGGAACAAGTACTCTTTTATGCAAACTTTTTGTGCACTCTATGCTAACAATATTTTCATTTTCCAGGTGTTTCAGTGCATACCCAAGTTTTATCTTATGCATCATACTACAGTTGCATTCAATTTCAGTTTTCCTTTTAACACCCCAGATAAACTTTAATTCTAAATATTTAACCTCATCCACGACTCCCAGTCCTTCATGATGTAAACTAGTCTTGCAATCATATCTTCCATCCATTTTGAAAATCTAATATCTACTTTTATTTATATTCACATTCAGCATCATTCTCTAATGTACATCATTTAATTGGCCAAGCATTCTTTCCATCTCCTAACTGTGAAGGTAACTTCATAGTATCATCTGCATATAGCAATGGTAGCAACCTGTAATTTTTTTCTCCAAAGTTAAGTATCACATCATGATCAGGCAAATATATGCATTTACATAAAAATCCATGCCTTGCATAGGCTCTTGTCTATTGAAGGCCCTTTCTCTGATTTTGCTTATAAGTTATGCTAGTGGATAACTCAAGCTGTATTCATGCATTTACAACCCCTACTTCCCCATACCACCAGCACCACATATATTGCCTAAATACTGATGCTGTTTGTGCACTATACATAAAGAAAATGGATTCTAAGTGTTTTATTATGGTCTGCGACCAAGCGACCTGGTTGTCAGTTTCGCTAGGCTGTTTGATATGAGTATATTTGCAACCTGTTTGGTCTGGTGCTTCTTTGTGTGCCGTGACCAAACCTGAGAAGCAAATATATTCATTTATTGTACGTAACTGCTGTTTCACACGTCAGCAAGGTAGCGCAAGGAAACAGACAAAAAATGGTCTAACCACTCATTATTTATTCGTTTATTATACTTTGTCGCTGTCTCCTGCGTTAGCAAGGTAGCACAAGGAAACAGACGAAAGAATGGCCCAACCCACCCCCCCACACACATGTATATACATACACGCCCACAGACGCACATATGCACACCTATACATCTCAACATATACATATATATACACACACAGACATATACATATATACACATGTACATAATTCATACTGTCTGCCCTTATTCATTCCCATCGCCACCCCACCACACATGGAATGAAAGCCCCCTCCCCCCGCATGTGCGCGAGGTAGCGCTAGGAAAAGACAACAAAGGCCATATTCATTCACACTCAGTCTCTAGCTGTCATGTATAATGCACCGAAACCACATCTCCCTTTCCACATCCAGGCCCCACAAAACTTACCATAGTTTACCCCAGACGCTTCACATGCCCTGGTTCAATCCATTGACAGCATGTCGACCCTGGTATACCACATTGTTCCAATTCACTCTATACCTTGCGTGCCTTTCACCTTCCTGCATGTTCAGGCCCCGATCACTCAAAATCTTTTTCACTCCATCTTTCCACCTCCAATTTGGTCTCCCACTTCTCGTTCCCTCCACCTCTGACACATATATCCTCTTTGTCAGTCTTTCCTTGCTCATTCTCTCCATTTGACCAAACCATTTCAAAACACCCTCTTCTGCTTTCTCAACCATACTCTTTTTATTACCACACATCTCTCTTACCCTTTCATTACGTACTCAATCAAACCACCTCACACCACATATTGTCCTCAAACATTTCATTTTCAGCACATCCACCCTCCTCCACATAACTGTATCTATAGCCCACGCCTCGCAACCATATAACATTGTTGGAACCACTATTCCTTCAAACATCCCGAAACTTTCGCCCCCTCCCCCACCCTGTGATTCACTTCCACTTACATGGTTCCATCCGCTGCCAAATCCACTCCCAGATATCTAAAACACTTCTTCCTCCAGTTTTTCTCCATTCAAACTTACCTCCCAATTGACTCGTCCCTCAACCCCACTGTACCTAATAACCTTGCTCTTTTTCACATTTACTCTCAGCTTTCGTCTTTCACACACTTTACCAAATTCAGTCACCAGCTTCTGCAGTTTCTCACCCGAATCAACCACCAGCACTGTACCATCAGCGAACAACAACTGACTCACTTCCCAAGTTCTCTCATCCACAACAGACTGTATACTTGCCCCCCTTTCCAAAACTCTTGCATTCGCCTCCCTAACAACCCCATCCATAAACAAATTAAACAACCATGGAGACATCACGCACCCCTGCTGCAAACCAACATTCAGTGAGAACCAATCACTTTCCTATCTTCCTACACATACACATGCCTTACATCCTCGATAAAAACTTTTCACTGCTTCTAACAACTTACCTTCCACACCATATATTCTTAACACCTTTCACAGAGCATCTCTATCAACTCTATCATATGCCTTCTCCAGATCCATAAATGCTACATACAAATCCATTTGCGTTTCTAAGTATTTCTCACATACACTTTTCAAAGCATACACCTGATCCACACATCCTCTACCACTTCTGAAACCACACTGCTCTTCCCCAATCTGATGCTCTGTACATGCCTTCACCCTCTCAATCAATACCTTCCCATATAATTTCCCAGGAATACTCAACAAACTTATACCTCTGTAATTTGAGCACTCTTTCTTATCCCCTTTGCCTTTGTACAATGGCACTGTGCAAGCATTCTGCCAGTCCTCAGGCACCTCACCATGAGTCATACATACATTAAATAACCTTACCAACCAGTCAACAATAGTCACCCCCTTTTTTAATGTATTCCACTGCAGTACCATCCAAACCTGCTGCCTTGCCGGCTTTCATATTCCACAAAGCTTTTACTACCTCTTCTATGTTTGCCAAATCATTCTCCCTAACCCTCTCACTTTGCACACCACCTCAACCAAAACACCCTATATCTGCCACTCTATCATCAAACACATTCAACAAACCTTCAAAAAACTCACTCCATCTCCTTCTCACATCACCACTACTTGTTTTCACCTCCCCATTATCCCCCATCTTTGATGTTCCCATTTGTTCCCTTGTCTTATGCACTTTATTTTCCTCTGTCCACATCTTTTTATTCTCCCTAAAATTTAATGATACTCTCTCATCCCAACTCTCATTTGCCCTCTTTTTTGCCTCTTGCCTCTTATCCCTAGGGATAGGGGAGAAAGAATACTTCCCATGCATTCCTCACATGTCGTAGAAGGCGACTAAAGGGGACAGGAGCAGGGGCTAGAAACCCTCCCCTCCTTGTATTTTAACTTTCTAAACGGGAAAACAGGAGGAGTCACACGGGGAGTCCTCATCCTCCTCGAAGGCTCAGACTGGGGTGTCTAAATGTGTGTGGATGTAACGAAGATGGGAAAAAAGGAGAGGTAGGTAGTATGTTTGAGGAAAGGAACCTGGATGTTATGGCTCTGAGTGAAATGAAGCTCGAGGGTAAAGGGGAAGAGTGGTTTGTGTGTGGATGTAACCAAGATGAGAAAAAAGGAGAGATAGGTAGTATGGTTGAGGAAAGGAACCTGGATGTTTTGGCTCTGAGTGAAATGAAGCTCAAGGGTAAAGGGGAAGAGTGGTTTGGGAATGCCTTGGGAGTAAAGTCAGGGGAAAGTGAGAGGACAAGAGCATGGGAAGGAGTAGCACTACTCCTGAAACAGGAGTGGTGGGAGTATGTGATAGAGTGTAAGAAAGTAAACTCTAGATTAAAATGGGTAAAACTGAAAGTTGATGGAGAGAGATGGGTGATTATTGGTGCATATGCACCTGGGCATGAGGAGAAAGATCATGAGAGGCAAGTGTTTTGGAAGCAGCTGAGTGTGTGTTAGTAGTTTTGGTGCACAAGACCGGGTTATAGTGATGGGTGATTTGAATGCAAAGGTGAGTAATGTGGCAGTTGAGAGAATAATTGGTGTACATGGAGTGTTCAGTGTTGTAAATGGAAATGGTGAAGAGCTTGTAGATTCATATGCTGAAAAAGGACTGGTGATTGGGAATACCTGGTTTAGAAAGAGAGATATACATAAGTATATGTATGACAATAGGAGAAATGGCCAGAGAGCGTTATTGGATTATGTGTTAATTGATAGGCGCGCAAAAGAGAGACTTTTGGATGTTAATGTGTTGAGAGGGGCAACTGGAGGGATGTCTGATCATTATCTTGTGGAGGCGAAGATGAAGATTTGTAGAGGTTTTTAGAAAAGAAGAGAGAAAGTTGAGGTGAAGAGAGTGGTGAGAGTAAGTGAGCTTGGGAAGGAGACTTGTGTGAGGAAGTACTAGGAGAGACTGAGTACAAAATGGAAAAAGGTGAGAACAAAGGACGTAAGGGGAGCGGGGAGGAATGGGATGTATTTATGGAAGCAGTGATGGCTTGTGCAAAAGATGCTTGTGGCATGAGAAGCGTGGGAGGTGGGCAGATTAGAAAGGGTAGTGAGTGGTGGGATGAAGAAGTAAGATTATTAGTGAAAGAGAAGAGAGAGGCATTTGGACGATTTTTGCAGGGAAATAATGCAAATGAGTGGGAGATGTATAAAAGAAAGAGGCAGGAGGTCAAGAGAAAAGTCTAACCATATACACATATGCATAAACACCCATACACACACATATACATATCACCATATACATGTACATACACAGCACATACATATATACACATGTATCTGTTCATACTTGCTGCCTTCATCCATTCCATTGCCACCTTGCCAGACATTAAATACCCCCCACCCACCCACAGCAAGGTAGCACCAGGAAAAGAAAAAAAAAAAAAAGGCCACAGTCACTCACACTCAATCTTTAGCTGTCATGTGTAATATACTGAAACCACAGCTCCCTTTCCACATCCAGGCCCCACAGACCTTTCCATGATTTACCACAGATGCTTCACTTGCCCTGGTTCAGTCCATTGACAGCACATCGAACCTGGTATACCACATCATTCTAATTCACTCTATTACTTGCACGCCTTTCATCCTCCTGTATGTTCAGGCCCTGATTGCTCAAAATCTTTTTCCACTCAATCCTTCCACCTCCAGTTTGGTCTCCTGCTTCTCCTTCCCTTCACCTCTGACAGATATATCCTCTTTGTCAATCTTTTCTCACTCATTCTCTCCATGTACCCAAACCATTTCATCATACCCTCTTCTTTCAATCACACTCTTTTTATTACCGCACATCTCTCTTACCCTTTCATTTTTTACTCGCTCAAACTGCCTCACACCACTGCCTCAAACATTTCATTTCCAACCCTCCTCCGTACAACCCTATCTATAGCCCATGCCTCGCAACCATATAACATTATTGGAACCACTATTCCTTCACTCCGAGATAATGTTCTCACCTTCCACACATTCTTCAATGCTTCCAGAACCTTCACCCCCTCCCCCACCCTGTGACGTACTTCCACTTCCATGTTTCCATCCGCTTCTAAGTCCACTCCCAGATATCTAAAACACTCCAGTTTTTCTCCATTCAAACTTACCTCCCATTTTAATTGTCCCTCAACCCTACTGACCCTAATCTAATAACCTTGCTCTTAATGACCTTGTTATTAACATTTACTCTCAACTTTCTCCTTTCGCACACTTTACCAAACTCAGTCACCAATCTCTGCTCTTTTCGCACACTTTACCAAACTCAGTCACCAACCTTTGCAATTTCTCACCCGAACCAGCCACCAGCACTGTAGCATCAGTGAACAATAACTGACTCACTTCCCAGGCCCTCTCATCCATGATAGACTACATGCTTGCCCCTCGCTCCAAAACTCTTGCATTTGCCTCCCTAACCACCCCATCCATAAACAAATTAAACAACTATAGAGACATCACGCACCCCTGCCGCGAACTAACATTCATTGGGAACCAATCTCTTTCCCCTCTTCCTACTCGTACACATGCTTTACATCCTTGGTAAAAACTTTTCACTGCTTCTAGCAACTTACCTCCCACACCATATTAATACCTTCCACAAAGCATCTCTATCAACCCTATTATATGCCTTTTCCAGATACATAAATGCTACATACAAATCCATCTGTTTTTCCAAGTATTTCTCATGCATTATTCAGAGCAAACACCTGAAACCACACTGCTCTTCCCCAATCTGATGCTCAGTCAATTGCCTCCAATATAATTTCTCAGGAATACTCAACAAACTCAAGCCTCTGCAATTTGAACACTCACCTTTATCCCCTTTGCCTTTGTGCAATGGTTTAAAAAGTGATTTACATAAGTATACATATTTCAGTAGAAGAGATAGTCAAAGGGCGTTATTGGATTCCATGTTAATTGATAGGCATTTAAAAGAGAGACTTGTGGATGTTAATGTGCTGAGAGGGGCAGCTGGATGGATGTCTGATCACTATCTTGTGGAGGCAAAGGTGAAGACTTTTAGAGGTTTCCAGAAAAGAAGAGAGAATGTTGGGGAGAAGAGAGTGGTGAGAGTAAGTGAGCTTGGAAAGGAGACTTGTGTGAGGAAGTACCAGAAGAGATTGAGTGTAGAATGGCAAAAGGAGAGAGCAAATGACGTGATGGAGGTTGGGAAGGAATGGGATGTTTTTAGGGAAGCGGTGATGACTTGTGCAAAAGATGAATGTGGCGTGAGAAAGGTGGGAAGTGGGCAGATTAGAGAGGGTAGTGAGTGGCGGGATGAAGTGAGGTTGCCATTGAAAGGGAAAAGAGAGGCATTTCGACATTACTTGTAGGAAAGTGGTGTAAATGACTGGAAGATGTAAAAAAGAAAGAGGTAGGAGAGGTCAAGAGAAGGTTGCAAGAGAGGGAAAAGAGGGCAAATGAGAGTTGGGATGAGAGAGTATCATTAAATTTCAGGGAAAATGAAAAGATGTCTTGGAAGGAGGTAAATAACATGCGTAAGAAAAGAAAACAAATGGGAACATCGGTGAAGTGGGCAAATGGGGAGGTAATAACAATTAGTGATGGAGTGAGTATTTTGAAGGTTTTTTGAATGTTTGATGATAGAGTGGCAGATATGTGGTATTTTGGTTGGGGTGGTATACAAAGTGAGAGGGTCAGGGAGAATGGTATGGTAAACAGAGAAGAGGTAGTGAAAGCTTTGCGAAAGATGAAAGCCTGCAAGGGGGTGGGTTTGGATGGTATCGCACTGAAATTTATAAAATAGGTGGTGACTGTGCTGTCAACTGGTTGGTAAGGATTTTCAATATATTTACAGATCATGGTGAAGTGCCTGAGGATTAGCAAAATGCATGCCTAGTGCCATTGTATAAAGGCAAAGGAATAATGGTGGGTGTTCAAATTACAGAGGCATAAATTTGTTGATTATTCCTGGGAAATTATATGGGAGGCAATTGATTGAGAAGGTAAAGGTATGTACAGAGCATCGTATTGGGGAAGAGCAGTGTGGTTTCAGAAGTGGTAGAGGATGTAGGGATCAGGTGTTTACTTTGAAAAATGTATGTGAGAAATACTTGGGAAAACAGATGGATTTGTATGCAGCATTTATGGATCTGGAAAAGACATATGATAGGGTTGATAGAGATACTTTGTGAAAGGTTTTCAGAGTATGCGTTGTTGGAGGTAAGTTGCTAGAAGCAGTGTAAAGTTTTTACCAAGGATGCAAGGCTTGTGTACGAGTAGGAAGAGAGGAGAGTGATTGATTCCCAGCGAATGTTGGTTTGTGGCAGAGATGCGTGATGTCTCTATGGTTGGTTAATTTGTTTATGGATGGGGTGGTTAGGGAGGTGAATGCAAGAGTTCTGGAGAGAGGGGCAGGTATGTAGTCTGATGTGGAAGTGAGTCAGTTGTTGTTCACTAATGATACAGCGCTGGTGGCTGATTCGGGTGAGAAACTGCAGAGGTTGGTGACTGAGTTTGGTAAAGTGTGTGAAAGGAGAAAGTTGAGAGTAAATACGAATAAGTGCAAGCTTATTAGGTTCATTATGGTTGAGAGACAATTTAAATAGTAGGTAAGTTTGAATGGAGAAACATTGAAGGAAGTGAAGTGTTTTAGATATCTGGGAGTGGACTTAGCAAAGGATGGAACCATGGAAGCAGAAGTGAGTCACAGGATGGGGGAGGGGGCTAAGGTTCTGTGAGCATTGAAGAATGTATGGAAGGCAAGAATGTTATCTTGGAGAGCAAAAAAGGATATGTTTGAAGTAATACTGGTTCCAACACTTATATGGTTGTGAGGCATGGGCTATAGATAGGGTTGTATGGAGGAGGGTGGATGTATTGGAAATGAAATTTTTGAGGACAATATGTGGTGTAAGGTGGTTTGGTCGAGTAAGTAATGAAAGGGTAAAAGAGATGTGTGGTGATAAAACGAGTGTGGTTGAGTAAGCTGAAGAGCGTGTGTTGAAATGAAATGGTTTGGACTCATGGAAAGAATGAATGAAGATAGATTGACAAAGAGGATATATGTGTTTGCGGTGGAGGGAAGGAGAAGCGGGAGACCAAGTTGGAGGTGGAAGGATAGAGTGAAAAAGATTTTGAGTGATCGGGATCTGAACATACAGGAGGATGAAAGGCATGCAAGGAATAGAGTGAATTGGAATGATGTGGTATGCTGGGGTCGACGTGCTGTGAGTGGACTGAACCAGGGCATGTGAAGCACTTGGGGTAAACCATGGAAAGGTCTGTGGGGTCTAGATGTGGAAAGTGAGCTGTGGTTTCGGTGCATTACACATGACAGCTAGAGATTGAGTGTTAGCAAATGTGGCCTTTTTATTTTTTTCTTTTCCTGGCACTACTTCACTAAGGGTGGGGGGGGATTTTCTTGTGTGATGGGGTAGCGACGGGAATGGATAAAGGCAAGTATGAATATATACATGTGTATATATGTATGTGTCTATGTATATGTTGATATGTATATGTATGTATACATATGTATATGTATGTATATCTGTGTGTGTGGGCGTTTATGTATATATATGTGTATATGAGTGGTTGGGCTATTCTTCGTCTGTTTCCTTGCGTGGCCTCACTGAAGCGGGAAAGCAGTTAAGTATAATAAAATGAAGGCAGGAGATGGAGATACGAATATGTACATGTGTATATATGTATATGTATGTATACTTTGAAATGTTTAGGTATGTACATGTGCATGTGTGGGTGTTTATGTATATATATATATATATATATATATATATATATATATATATATATATATATATATATATATATATATGGGAAGGAGACTTGTGTGAGGAAGTACCAGGAGAGACTGAGTACAGAATGGAAAAAGGTGAGAACAATGGAAGTAAGGGGAGTGGGGGAGGAATGGGATGTATTTAGGGAATCAGTGATGGATTGCGCAAAAGATGCTTATGGCATGAGAAGACTGGGAGGTGGGTTGATTAGAAAGGGTAGTGAGTGGTGGGATGAAGAAGTAAGATTATTAGTGAAAGAGAAGAGAGAGGCATTTGGACGATTTTTGCAGGGAAAAAATGCAATTGAGTGGGAGATGTATAAAAGAAAGAGACAGGAGGTAAAGAGAAAGGTGCAAGAGGTGAAAAAGAGGGCAAATGAGAGTTGGGGTGAGAGTATCAATTGTGAGGTAAGTTTGAATGGAGAAAAACTGGAGGAAGTAAAGTGTTTTAGACATCTGGGAGTGGATCTGGCAGCGATGGAACCATGGAAGCGGAAGTGGATCATAGGGTGGGGAGGGGGCGAAAATCCTGGAGCATTAAAGAATGTGTGGAAGTCGAGAACATTATCTCGGAAAGCAAAAATGGGTATGTTTGAAGAAATAGTGGTTCCAACAATGTTGTATGGTTGCGAGGCGTGGGCTATGGATAGAGTTGTGCGCAGGAGGGTGGATGTGCTGGAAATGAGATGTTTGAGGACAATGTGTGTGTGTGAGGTGGTTTGATCGAGTAAGTAATGTAAGGGTAAGAGAGATGTGTGGAAATAAAAAGAGCGTGGTTGAGAGAGCAGAAGAGGGTGTTTTGAAATGGTTTGGGCACATGGAGAGAATGAGTGAGGAAAGATTGACCAAGAGGATATATGTGTCGGAGGTGAAGGGAACGAGGAGAAGTGGGAGACCAAATTTTAGGTGGAAAGATGGAGTGAAAAAGATTTTGTGATCAGGGCCTGAACATGCAGGAGGGTGAAAGGAGGGCAAGGAATAGAGTGAATTGGATCGATGTGGTATACCGGGGTTGACGTGCTGTCAGTGGATTGAATCAAGGCATGTGAAGCGTCTGGGGTAAACCATGGAAAGCTGTGTAGGTATGTATATTTGCATGTGTGGACGTGTATGTATATACATGTGTATGGGGGTGGGTTGGGCCATTTCTTTCGTCTGTTTCCTTGCGCTACCTCGCAAACGCGGGAGACAGCGACAAAGCAAAAAAAAAATATATATATATATATATTTTTTTTTTTTTTTTTTTTTTTTTATACTTTGTCGCTGTCTCTGTCGCTGTTTAGAAAGGGTAGTGAGTGGTGGGATGAAGAAGTAAGAGTATTAGTGAAAGAGAAGAGAGAGGCATTTGGACGATTTTTGCAGGGAAAAAATGCAATTGAGTGGGAGAAGTATAAAAGAAAGAGACAGGAGGTCAAGAGAAAGGTGCAAGAGGTGAAAAAAAGGGCAAATGAGAGTTGGGGTGAGAGACTATCAGTAAATTTTAGGGAGAATAAAAAGATGTTCTGGAAGGAGGTAAATAGGGTGCGTAAGACAAGGGAGCAAATGGGAACTTCAGTGAAGGGCGTAAATGGGGAGGTGATAACAAGTAGCGGTGATGTGAGAAGGAGATGGAATGAGTATTTTGAAGGTTTGTTGAATGTGTCTGATGACAGAGTGGCAGATATAGGGTGTTTTGGTCGAGGTGGTGTGCAAAGTGAGAGGGTTAGGGAAAATGATTTGGTAAACAGAGAAGAGGTAGTAAAAGCTTTGCGGAAGATGAAAGCCGGCAAGGCAGCAGGTTTGGCTGGTATTGCAGTGGAATTTATAATATATATATATATATATATATATATATAATATATATATATATATATATATATATATATATATATATATACACATTTTGGATGTTAGTGTGCTGAGAGGTGCAACTGGAGTGATGTCTGATCATTATCTTGTGGAGGCTAAGGTGAAGATTTGTATGGGTTTTCAGAAAAGAAGAGTCAATGTTGGGGTGAAGAGGGTGGTGAGAGTAAGTGAGCTTGGGAAGGAGACTTGTGTGAGGAAGTACCAGGAGAGACTGAGTACAATATGGAAAAAGGTGAGAACAATGGAAGTAAGGGGAGTGGGGGAGGAATAGGATGCATTTAGGGAATCAGTGATGGAGTGAGCAAAAGATGCTTGTGGTATGAGAAGCGTGGGAGGTGGGTTGATTAGAAAGGGTAGTGAGTGGTAGGATGAAGAAGTAAGATTATTAGTGAAAGAGAAGAGAGAGGCATTTGGACGATTTTTGCAGGGAAAAAATGCAATTGAGTGGGAGATGTATAAAAGAAAGAGACACGAGGTAAGAGAAAGGTGCAAGAGGTGAAAAAGAGGGCAAATGAGAGTTGGGGTGAGAGAGTATCATTAAATTTTAGGGAGAATAAAAAGGAGTTTGTGTAAATAGATTATACATTTCCCTTTTCCATAGCCAGAGGTTGAACCATTATGTGACATTCACTTTTTCATTTCATTTCAAGCTAGAAGTTTCAGTTTTCTAAATTGTTTCTTACATTTTTCATATGTATATATATGTGTGTGTGTGTGTGTGTATATGTGCGTATGTATGTGTATGTATATATATATATATATATATATATATATATATATATATATATATATATATATATATATATATATATATATATTATCCCTGGGGATAGGGGTGAAAGAATACTTCCCACGCATTCCTCGCGTGTCATAGAAGGCGACTAGAGGGGACGGGAGCGGGGGGCCAGAAATCCTCCCCTCGTATTTTTTAACTTTCTAAAATGGGAAACAGAAGAAAGAGTCACGCGGGGAGTGCTCATCCTCCTCGAAGGCTCAGACTGGGGTGTCTAAATGTGTGTGGATGTAACCAAGATGTGTAAAAAGGAGAGATAGGTAGTATGTTTGAGGAAAGGAGCCTGGATGTTTTGGCTCTGAGTGAAACGAAGCTCAAGGGTAAAGGGGAAGAGTGGTTTGGGAATGTCTTGGGAGTAAAGTCAGGGGTTAGTGAGAGGACAAGAGCAAGGGAAGGAGTAGCAGTACTCCTGAAACAGGAGTTGTGGGAGTATGTGATAGAATGTAAGAAAGTAAATTCTCGATTGATATGGGTAAAACTGAAAGTTGATGGAGAGAGATGGGTGATTATTGGTGCATATGCACCTGGGCATGAGAAGAAAGATCATGAGAGGCAAGTGTTTTGGGAGCAGCTGAATGAGTGTGTTAGTGGTTTTGATGCATGAGACCGGGTTATAGTGATGGGTGATTTGAATGCAAAGGTGAGTAATGTGGCAGTTGAGGGAATAAATGGTATACATGGGGTGTTCAGTGTTGTAAATGGAAATGGTGAAGAGCTTGTAGATTTATGTGCTGAAAAATGACTGGTGATTGGGAATACCTGGTTTAATAAGCGAGATATACATAAGTATACGTATGTAAGTAGGAGAGATGGCCAGAGAGCGTTATTGGATTACGTGTTAATTGACAGGCGCGTGAAAGAGAGACTTTTGGATGTTAATGTGCTGAGAGGTGCAACTGGAGGGATGTCTGATCATTATCTTGTGGAGGCTAAGGTGAAGATTTGTATGGGTTTTCAGAAAAGAAGAGTGAATGTTGGGGTGAAGAGGGTGGTGAGAGTAAGTGAGCTTGGGAAGGAGACTTGTGTGAGGAAGCACCAGGAGAGACTGAGTACAGAATGGAAAAAGGTGAGAACAATGGAAGTAAGGGGAGTGGGGGAGGAATGGGATGTATTTAGGGAATCAGTGATGGATTGCGCAAAAGATGCTTATGGCATGAGAAGAGTGGGAGGTGGGTTGATTAGAAAGGGTAGTGAGTGGTGGGATGAAGAAGTAAGATTATTAGTGAAAGAGAAGAGAGAGGCATTTGGACGATTTTTGCAGGGAAAAAATGCAATTGAGTGGGAGATGTATAAAAGAAAGAGACAGGAGGTAAAGAGAAAGGTGCAAGAGGTGAAAAAGAGGGCAAATGAGAGTTGGGGTGAGAGTATCATTAAATTTAAGGAGAATAAAAAGATGTTCTGGAAGGAGGTAAATAAAGTGCGTAAGACAAGGGAGCAAATGGGAACTTCAGTGAAGGGCGCAAATGGGGAGGTGATAACAAGTAGTGGTGATGTGAGAAGGAGATGGAGTGAGTATTTTGAAGGTTTGTTGAATGTGTTTGATGATAGAGTGGCAGATATAGGGTGTTTTGGTTGAGGTGGTGTGCAAAGTGAGAGGGTTAGGGAAAATGATTTGGTAAACAGAGAAGAGGTAGTAAAAGCTTTGCAGAAGATGAAAGCCAGCAAGGCAGCAGGTTTGGATGGTATTGCAGTGGAATTTATTAAAAAAGGGGGTGACTGTATTATTGACTGGTTGGTAAGGTTATTCAATGTATGTATGACTCATGGTGAGGTGCCTGAGGATTGGCGGAATGCGTGCATAGTGCCATTGTACAAAGGCAAAGGGGATAAGAGTGAGTGCTCAAATTACCGAGGTATAAGTTTGTTGAGTATTCCTGGTAAATTATATGGGAGGGTATTGATTGAGAGGGTGAAGGCATGTACAGAGCATCAGATTGGGGAAGAGCAGTGTGGTTTCAGAAGTGGTAGAGGATGTGTGGATCAGGTGTTTGCTTTGAAGAATGTATGTGAGAAATACTTAGAAAAGCAAATGGATTTGTATGTAGCATTTATGGATCTGGAGAAGGCATATGATAGAGTTGAGAGAGATGTTCTGTGGAAGGTATTAAGAATATATGGTGTGAGAGGCAAGTTGTTAGAAGCAGTGAAAAGTTTTTATCGAGGATGTAAGGCATGTGTACGTGTAGGAAGAGAGGAAAGTGGTTGGTTCTCAGTGAATGTAGGTTTGCGGCAGGGGTGTGTGATGTCTCCATGGTTGTTTAATTTGTTTATGGATGGGGTTGTTAGGGAGGTGAATACAGGAGTTTTGGAAAGAGGGGCAAGTATGAAGTCTGTTGTGGATGAGAGAGCTTGGGAAGTGAGTCAGTTGTTGTTCGCTGATGATACAGCGCTGGTGGCTGATTCATGTGAGAAACTGCAGAAGCTGGTGACTGAGTTTGGTAAAGTGTGTGAAAGAAGAAAGTTAAGAGTAAATATGAATAAGAGCAAGGTTATTAGGTACATTAGGGTTGAGGGTCAAGTCAATTGTGAGGTAAGTTTGAGTGGAGAAAAACTGGAGGAAGTAAAGTGTTTTAGATATGTGGAAGTGGACCTGGCAGCGGATGGAACCATGGAAGCGGAAGTGAATCATAGGGTGGGGGAGGGGGCGAAAATCCTGGAAGCCTTGAAGAATGTGTGGAAGTCGAGAACATTATCTCGGAAAGCAAAAATGGGTATGTTTGAAGGAATAGTGGTTCCAACAGTGTTGTATGGTTGCGAGGCATGGGCTATGGATAGAGTTGTGCGCAGGAGGATGGATGTGCTGGAAATGAGATGTTTGAGGACAATGTGTGGTGTGAGGTGGTTTGATCGAGTAATGTAAGGGTAAGAGAGATGTGTGGAAATAAAAAGAGCATGGTTGAGAGAGCAGAAGAGGGTGTTTTGAAATGGTTTGGTCAGATGGAGAGAATGAGTGAGGAAAGATTGACCAAGAGGATATATGTGTCGGAGGTAGAGGGAACGAGAAGTGGGAGACCAAATTTTAGGTGGAAAGATGGAGTGAAAAAGATTTTGAGTGATCGGGGCCTGAACATGCAGGAGGGTGAAAGGCGGGCAAGGAATAGAGTGAATTGGATCAATGTGGTATACCGGGGTTGACGTGCTGTCAGTGGATTGAATCAAGGCATGTGAAGCGTCTGGGGTAAACCATGGAAAGTTGTGTGGGGCCTGGATGTGGAAAGGGAGCTGTGGTTTCGGGCATTATTGCATGACAGGAATACTCAACAAACTTATACCTCAGTAATTTGAGCACTCTTTCTTATCCCCTTTGCCTTTGTACAATGGCACTATGCACGCAAGATATACATATATGTATTATTTAATGAAAATGATAATATTGTATGTTAACTTTCTAAAAGGGGAAACAGAAGGAGTCATGTGGGGAGTGCTCATCCTCCTCGAAGGCTCAGATTGGGGTGTCTAAATGTATGTGGATGTAACCAAGATGAGAAAAAAGGAGAGATGGGTAGTATGTTTGAGGAAAGGAACCTGAATGTTTTGGCTTTGAGTGAAACGAAGGTCAAGGATAAATTGGAAGTATGGTTTGGGAATGTCTTGGGAGTAAAGTCAGGGGTTGATGAGAGGACAAGAGCAAAGGAAGGAGTAGCACTACTCCTGGAGCAAGAGTTGTGGGAGTATGTGTAAGAAAGTAAACTCTAGATTGATATGGGTAAAAGTGAAAGTGATTGGAGGGAGATGGGTGATTATTGATGACTATGCACCTGGTTATGAGAGGAAAGATCATGAGAGGCAAGTGTTTTGGGAAGGCGAGGACCACTGGTAATCTTCTTTCCTATCTTTCTTATGCCTTGTCATCATTCGTGAAAGAATGTGGAGCATTATATGTGATTTCTCTTGATATATCCAAAGCTTTTGACTAGGTGTGGCATTGAGGTCTCATTTCTAAGCCTCCCCCTTTTGACTTCCCTCCCTCACTTTGCTTCCTCTATCTAGCTTCTTCACTGGTCACTCTACCCCCATGGTTGTTAATGGCTCAGCCTTCCCCCCTTTTCAGTCAACATTTGTGCCCCACATGGTTCTGTCCTGTCCCTACACTTTTTCTCCTTTTTATCAGGCTTTCTTTCATCTGCAAATAAACCAAATGCACTGATGCTGATCACTCACCGCTGCATACTGCATTCCTGCATGTTCTTCAATTCTGTTTCTTCCCACATACGATCTGCATCTTGTCTCTGCACAGTTTCCTCAGTCAACTCAGACAAGGACAAGATATTTCAGTGGGGTAGAGGAACTTCGGTTAAGTTTAATGCCATCCACTCTTTCTTGGAAACCTCACATTATGGAAATAGGTAAGTCTGCCCCTAAGAACATGGGAGTCCTGTTTAGATTTCAAAATTTCTTTTTTTTTTGAACAGTTGCTCCATTTATACATAGGATTGATCCTTTCTTGTGTGGAGTACTGCTTTAGTATTGGGTGGTTCTGCATTCTTACTCATGAGAGTTGAATCAAAAGCGGTCTGACTTATAAACTCTCCCAGGCAAACTTCAAAACTTGGCTTGCTCACCCGACGCCATAATGCTGGTTCTTTTTCCATTTTCAGTTGTTATAAGTTTGGTTTTTACTCCTGAGAGTTGGCTGCTTGTGGTTTTCCTACACTGGCTAGATCACGCAGTACTCAGAAAGATGCTGTGTCATATGATTACTGCATGGCCATTGGCATCTTGAGGTTGGGTCATTTTCATTATTGTTTCTTTTCCTACACCTCATAGGTTTGGAACTCTTTCCTCTCACTGTCATCACCAATAACTATGACCAGGCACATTTTAAAAGATGGGTTTTTCACTTCCTCCAAAATTAGTAGATACTTTCTCATCTTTTGTTTCCCTTTCATGATTGACTCTATATTTTAAATAAGGCCCAGCCTTGATGTGGACTTTTGTCCATGGCTGGAACTTCTAATGTAAAAAGAATTTTTTTTTTTAGTTAAGGAGTAGACTCAGAATAATCACATTGGTGGATGTTTTCTTTGTCTCAAGAAGAGTTCAACAGGTTTTGAATAAACTGAAAATATAAATAATACAACTAGTTTTATATCTTCAATATTTAATGTGAAGTCGCTCTTCCACCAAAATAACATTCAATTTTATAAATGAAAGAAACACATGAAAATAACAACAGTAGTTTCAGAAATAATAGGGATGATTATAATAACAACTTCATGAGGATATGGGCTTGCCAAATCAACATGAGACATTGTGGTGTTGATGGGCAGATGTAAGAGCAACAGACATCTTTTAATTCAATCACAGCAACATTGTGGACATAAAAGTACAAAAAGGGACATGTATGGTTAAAGAAACACCAGGTCTCAGAACATTATTTGGGTTAAGCTTGAAACTTTTAAATTTTGGTTTATATCTTCAGTCAGTCTCATAGTATTTTGGATATAATACATTGTGAATACTTCAATAGTGAAAAATACCTTTAAGAAAAATTAGGAACTTCTCTTTCATGGAGGTAATTGCTTGCACTTTATCAAAATCTATTAACTGTTTTTATGGAAATCCTCCTCTTTGACAAGAGTGGCCCCTAATTTTCAGAATGAAATTACATTTTTTTATACCAGAAGTAAGTACTGAGCCTAAAACTATTAGTCTTTTTTTAAGTACTCTGATATATTGTTACCAATCCAATTGTAATATTATTTGTAACTATTATGTGAATGTAATGTTTAAATTATCTCTGCCTCTGCCCATGCCAAACACCATAGTTGCTTTGTGTGTGTGATTAAAACACGCATGCTAACATTCACTTACCAGTGTAAGTGAATTTTTGTCCATGTATTATGTGAAAATATAATTGGAAATTACATTTGCATATACAAGGTACCTTCCGCAGTCTTATATTAACATATGGATAAAGACTAGCTTGTGTTATAGCATATAAGAGAAAACAATGGCTTAACAATGAGGAGTACTTGTCATCAGTACTAGGGTGCGGTAAAAAGTTCTTTTAAAAAATGGCTGACCAGGCGCAGGTGGGAGAAAGCTGCATATCCACATTCCAGTGAGGTGGTGTGGGCAGACAGCCTTGCACCCTTGAGGGCGGGGCGCTTGGCCAGCCAACGCGTAATTGAGCAAGGTGGCGCATGGCGAAGGAGGAGGAATGAATGGAAGCAAAAACAGGAAAAAGGCAGACGGGAATTGGATTAGATTAGAGAAGGAGAGAAAGTTGAATGAGATTAAAATGCTCTTGGATTTCAATTTTTCATGGTGATTAACTTAAACTGACACTGAATTTGCAACAAACTGAATGTAATTAAAGAAAAGTTGTAATGCACATAATTTTGAAAATATTTAATTGTAAATTTGAATTAAATGATTTTAGTATGAACAAAATGTACATCTGGGGAACAAAAAGAAAGTAATAATGAACATGAGCTATGATCAGTATCTATAAAATTCAGTGCTTGTTTGTGGGAGGATTAAGAGCTAAGTAAAATTATTTAACTAATTTTGGATGTGAAGATTTTCTGTTGACATACATTACTGTTTAATTTGACAGTAAGTGGTACTGCAATTTAAAACAAAATTAAGTACAGGGTTATTTTGGATCTGAAATAGAATATCATAAATTCAATCTTATGGTGAAACTTTTAGTTCATTTGGCAGCTCAGAATTAAGCTAAACCTAAAATTTTTGAAAGCTGGTAAAGGTAACAGGAAGTTAAGATGGATTACAATGAAATTTGAGAGGAGGAAAGTGGAAAAGCAGTGTGAAGAATATAAGGAAGATTGGACCACTGCTTGAGTAGTGGTACTGGTAACAATCTGGTTAAAAACAACAGACCTAAAACAATACAGTAATTGGTAGATTTAAATGAAATTATCAACAGCTTATGCATATAAAATTATAATATATATATATATATATATATATATATATATATATATATATATATATATATATATATATATATATATATATATATATATTTATGATCTTGAATGTCATGATAACACTGACTCTTTTACCCCAAAATGGCTTTTTTATTTTTTTTACATAGATTGACTTTATAAAAAAATGAACATGATAACATAATCTGACAATTCCTCAAGCATATACAGCGCAATAAATAAAGGGGCGAAAAGCATAACATGAGTGCCAGTCTCTCTGCAGCCAGGCCTGTGGGAGAAGGGGGAAAAAAAGAGAAAAAGAATATATATATATATATATATATATATATATATATATATATATATATATATATATATATATATATATATATATATATATCAACTGGTGAGTATTAATCCCCACATGAGGGTTACCAGGGCCTTCAATTTGGCCATGACATCCTTTAATTGGACTAAAACAGCTTATGTCAGGGGCCAACATAGACCTCTTGAAGGTCATAGTAGCCTTCACCAGGGGCCACCACAGACTTTCATGAAGGTACAGCAGCTTTACAGTAGCCACAGTAACTTTGAAGAAGGCCACAAAATTATCTTAGACCGACACGTGCGAGCTAGGGAATGTGTGTTTACTGGATATATTACTGTGGATATGAATTCACAATGGTGAGTGTTATCACATTTGTACAAAACAACATATTTCACAGGAGATGAGGATCTGTGAAAAATGAGAGAAGGTTGGGTACAGAACACTGAAGCAATGTGGGTTGTAAGAGGTGCCTCGCTGAGTTTTAGGAGCCAGGGTTTTCAGTGGATCCTTCTTCAGTGGACGGTGGAAGTCAGTGGACAATCCACAGCCAACACTCAGGGAAGAGGTCTTGTATACAAACAGATGTGGGGATATGACTCGACTTCAGGGTTGTGGAGGAGTGCCTCCACCTGTCCACATCTTCACACTTGATTCACATTTTCCAAGGCCAGAATGGTGCCATTCAGACAGGAAAGTAGTTACAGTGCCAAAACTTTAATCACCTGAGTTTCAGTAGTGTTCGTTTTTATCAGTCTAATAATATTATTAATCATAAGCAAAGCGATAAGAAGCTTATTTTTAGATTTAAATGTGATAAGGCTACTTGAGTATATATCTACGTAATATAATGAGTTAGTAAGACTAGAATAAGCTTAGCTTAGCTTCTAGGTCAATTTTTCAAATCTTGACAACAATTAACAGTGTCATCATAATTCAGGGCCAGATTTGGACTGAAGAAATAATTCCTGTCTTTTATCTCAATACTTTCTTGGACATTTTTCATGAACTATGCCATTCTTTCTCAGTACATTTTGTAAGGTGCATCTAACAGAAAACATTTCAGGGAACAAACTGAAAGATTCACCTCCCAGATATATTTTCATTAATCAACTCTATGCAGTCCAAACATCAAGCTTGCATGCTGTGAATCAGAACAGAGGCTACTCGGCCACTTACACATAAGGGCGAGCTGGACAGATTTCAGAGACACTAAACATGGCATCTGATCACTTGACATACAGAGACACTTAATAGGAATTATATATATATATATATATATATATATATATATATATATATATATATATATATATATATATATATATGAGTATCTTGGTTTTACCATGAATATGAGTAACATGTATCTGCAGCGAATGATGGGGTCAAAATGAATGTATATATTTCAACAATATTAATGGTCCCATGAAATTTCCCCTAATGAGAATGTATCATTCACAACCAAGACTTAAGAAAAAATATTCATATATTTACTTGCTTTTGTGTCCCTGTTGCCGAGTGACTAGGCGTCTCAATAATTATGCATGGTTGACATCTGGTCTTGATCAGTTTAAACCGATTTATCTTTAGATAATATCAATTAAAGTTTTATCTTAGATTTAAGTTGCATTGAATTAAAACAGTGCCTATAGTTTACTCTATGATATACAAGTTTATTAGCCTAAACAATAAAGATGTACTGAAACACGTGAACATGTTGTAAAGCTGGGACAGTGATGGATAAAATCTTGTCCCCACGTGCACCGATACACTTCTCACCCATCGTTGTGACTCCTAAATAAGACCAACTTGTGCTTGGAGCACAATTCTTAGAGAAGCACCTTTCTGGGCTATATGTACAATTATATACAAACTGCCATTAACCTAACACTGCTAGTGCACCAGTGACAGTTAAATGTGTATATAAACATAGTGACAATATCTATGCAGTTAGCAGGGACAGGTACGTCTCATCTTGCCAGGACAAGGGCGAATGTGTGACCAAGGTCTGTCACAACCTGGTGTCACATAATTATATACAGGACCCAGGTGGGTCCAAGGCAACCAGGGGTATGGTAGAGGAGGTCAAGGGCTCCAGAGTTATGTTAGAAGAGGGTTAGGGCTCCAATGAGTTGAACAAAGGAGACCAAACACTCAAAAATATTATTAGAAAGAGGAAACCTAAAAGTTTACAAGAAAAAGTCATTGGTTCATATACTGGTGTTGAAAATATCAAGAAGTTAAGTGGTTAATAAAAACAGTTCAAGAGCTCTAGAGATGTGGTAAAGGAAGTCAGCAACTGCTGGTGTATATTTACCATGATAAAAGATTCCAGGAGCATGGTAAATGTCAGATATTCCAGAACATTGATAAAGACCAGAGGCTTCAAGAACACAACACAGTCTAAGAGATCAACAAGTATATCAAAACAAAACAGGTCCATGGGTGTAATGGACTAGTGCTACAGTGGCATAGTTAAACAGGCAAAATTTCTAAGAAAATGGTGAAAACAAAATCTTCAGAGGTTACTGGACGATTGTTAGGACCTAGGGAGAGAAGCGGCTACGCTCCAGTTGTACATATTAATCTGTTAGTCTTAAAGTTCCTCAATGACTAAAAGTTTCAAAATATGAACATAGGAACTAAATACCACAAACATCTTAAGGTCTCAGTTAGTTAGTAAAATGTTCTATAGGTTTTAGGTGCATTATTTAAAGGAGTGTAGGACTTAGAGAATTTACATAGCATGACTTCCAGGGCTGAAGGTAGCTTTTTGAAAATGAATTTTTTAATTTCAATTGAAAATGGAAGAAGCTTATGGATAGGGCCAGATGAACACTTTGATTTTGATTTAGAACAAAAATGAATTGGCAGAAGTCTTAGGATTACATTTGGATGAAGAAAACTGATTTTCTTTCAGTGAATGGGATAAAGTGTTCTCTAAATGTTGAGGCTCTGTTGTTAATAATGTGTTTAGCTGCAGACTGGTCCACGAATCAAAGTTTCCAATATGACTCAAAGATGCAAGTCTGATAAGATTAACAATTAAAAGTGGATCACAAGTAGTATATATTCTTAGTTAAAAAGGGAAAAGGAAAAGTTTTTTGAGGAATGTTAGAGGAATCTGCAGGCAATTTATCACATTACTACATTTCTTAATTAAAATATCACAATAAGAAAATGATGAATACACAACATGATAAGGTGAGGGAGGAAAATGAGGAGTAATAAGATGAGGGAAGAAAAAGAGGTAGTTATCAGCTCACAAGAATATAAAAGTATACCAGAAAAAATTAATTAGTCAGGGAGATTTGAATACTGAACTCCAAGTCTGAGAGAAAATATCAAATAAATGTCATTAAGTATACATTATGCAGGTGATATTCCTGTAATGGCTCAGTTGGTAGAGCTGTGAATTTTAGTCAGCACATTATGCATGATCTGTGTGTGTGTGTGTGTGTGTCTGAATTATTACCTAATTTGTGCATACAGAAAGTGAATTTCACATTTGAAAGTCCCATCCTTTAACCTCTCTTTTTTACATTATAATATTGTTTTAATTTTACTGTTCTGTCCACCAGTTTTTCATTTAACTTACTCAACTCATCCAGTGTGTTAACAGAAAAGCATTTCAGAACTTTTTTGAACAATTTCTTGGTTTTCAGATGTTTTTTTGTAATTCATTTGTTCTTCACTATTTGAAAGAAGTGCTCAGTATCAGTACTATCAATTCAGTTTAGAAACTTGCAAAAGTTTTAATCATGTAACTCCGTCTTTCTTTTCACGTACGAAACTTTTCTGCCCATAATTGTATTAGATTTTGGTCTAATTATGCTCTGAACATTTTGCTAAACATCTTAAATCTTAACTTGAAGGTAATTTTGTTAGTAACCAATATATGCTTACTATTTTTCACTTGTAATATTATGGTATTAGAATGGTGTAATATCAACCCCTTAAGTCCCTATCAGCATATTAATGTGATTTGGATCTAGCAACATAATGGTCTCATTTCATTGTGTCCTATCTTCATTACTTACCATTTGGCTAGGTTAAATTTCATTCACCATGTGTCAGACCACTGTTTTTTTGATTTTTTGTGATTACTTATTAGTGATTACTGAAAGTATTTGTGCATTATGAGGGGGGGGTGAGTTTTTACTCTTGAGGGAGCCACAAACTTCATAACACTCTCTGCATTCACTATTCACTATCAACATATGTATT
The DNA here is from genome assembly GCF_036320965.1 of Panulirus ornatus. Taxonomy (NCBI): domain Eukaryota; kingdom Metazoa; phylum Arthropoda; class Malacostraca; order Decapoda; family Palinuridae; genus Panulirus; species Panulirus ornatus. Next base: position 14,714,659 of record NC_092232.1, read on the forward strand.
CTCTGAATTTATTATTCTGCTACTAAAGAAGTATATCTAAGTATCTTGTGTAACTCATTCCATGCTTAGTTTCTTGTTTTGTCTATTAGTGGATCCTTTGCGTGATTACTCTTTGTGTATTACAGGGAGAGAGTTTTACAATTGTCCCATCTCTTAACCTTGTATATGTACCATGTGTTCTTTGTTATGTGTGTAAATACACACAAACACACACAGCCCCGTACCCATTTATCAACTAGTTCCAAGGGAAGGATGAATGGCTGGGATTGACTGAGTTGATGCTGTGCCCAAGATTTGAACCCATGTTGGCTCAGTGCCGGGCAGGCATATGCTGACTCTTAGTCAGTTATGTTAACCACTACACTACACTAACCCTATGTGCATGTGTGTGTGTGTGTGTGTGTGTGTGTAAATATTATTATATACAGCCCCAGGACTCCTTTTATGTCCATCCTGCATCTTCAGTGCAATGCGACAATCAGAAGTAGGGAAACAATCGACTCCTTTGGAGCAAGAAGTTCTTCTGCAAGACTGTACTCCCTTTTGTAAACTATGATACAGCATCATGGAAAGTGATTCTTCTCACAAGAGAGTCCTGTAATACTTCAGATCTCTTCTAACACAACCTCCCATTACCTCAGATAAACCTCAACATAAAAGTTCTTTTATATGCAGATGATATCACAATCACAACATCCTGACACCACAGTGGCAACATCAAACATACAGCACTACATTACACATTTATAACATTAGCTCTCCAAGAACATGATGTCTGCATCTCCAAAAAAAGCCTTGAATCACTTTTTAACCCCAGACATACACATATCCAGCTCACACCCTCCAGTCACCTTGAATTGGTTGCCACTCCTATTGAACAGAATACCATCCATTCAAGGCATCATATACGATACACATGACATCCACTCCCCTCAACAGCAATAAAACAACACACAAAGTAAATACCTTTTGAACACTAACTGCCACTACATTTGGAAAGGAAAAAGTCTTCAACAACCTCTACAAACAATTCATCTGCTCCAATGTAAACTATGCTGCACCTACTGGTAACCTCTCAAAAGAAAATATAACAATGCTATAAACCACACAAAAAAGTACACCCAGAGCAATAATTTGTTGCCAAACACCCACAAACACTCATCAACTGTATAGTGAAACAAAGATCATCCTAATACTGTCCCACTTCAACATGCTCAGCATTCAGTTCAGTGCAACAGCACTAGTTAGACTCCACCAACCAAAACCTCTCTACAACTAACCACCAATTCCCAACTAGAAATAAAAAGTTTACCCCCAACTCATACTTCAGTAACCTCTACTCACAGATTGCCCAACTCCCAGCAAATATAATACTGACAAAACACACAGAGAAATCACAAGACAAGCATCAAATAACTGATCTCCCAAATCAGTTTTGAACTCATAACTGACCTGACATACACTGATCAGAAACAGCACTCCTAGACAAACAATGATCACACTCCCCGATTATGCTCTGGGCACAACCCATCACTATAATGCAGGAAACAACTTTTCAACTTGTCTCATGACCCTTCACTCCCAATTGCACCTACCATAAAGAAAACACCATGCACTTGCTACACATTTGGACTGCACTTCAGCACACAGACACACACACAGCACAACAAAACTAGTAGTAGTGGTACTAGTCATTGGACATGGCCAGCTACCTGAGTGCTGCAGAAGCATCAGAAAGAGAAAAGGAGACCGAGTGTGAGTGAATATGTCCTTTGTTGTCTTTTCCGCTACTTCGTGCACGCACGGGGGGAGAGGGGTGCCATTTCATGTGTGGTGGGGTGTCTGTGGGAATGGATGAAGGCAGCAAGTATGAATATGCACTTGTGTATATATGTCTGTGTATGTACATGCATGTATACGTTGAAATGTATAGGTATGTATATGTGGGCGTGTATGTATATACATACATGTGGATGTGGGTGGGTTGGGCCATTCTTTTGTTTGTTTCCTTGCACTACCTTGCCAATGCAGGAGACAGCGACAAAGTATAATAAAATAAAATATATATATATATATATATATATATATATATATATATATATATATATATATATATATATATATATATATATATTGCATTTCAATGTATACATACATATACATACACAGACATATACATATATACACATGTACATAATTCATACATGCCGCCTTTATTCATTCCCGTCGCCACCCTGCTACACATGAAATGACACCCCCCTCCCCCCGTACGCATGCAGGGTAGCGCTAGGAAAGACAACAAAGGCCACATTCATTCACACTCAGTCTCTAGCTGTCAAGTATAATGCACCGAAACCGCGGCTCCCTTTCCACATCCAGGCCCCACAAAACTTTCCATGGTTTACCCCAGACGCTTCACATGCCTTGGTTCAATCCACTGACAGCACGTCGACCTTGGTATATCACATCATTCCAATTCACTCTTTTCCTTTCATGCCTTTCACCCTCTGCATGTTCAGGCCCCGATCGCTCAGAATCTTTTTCACTCCATTCTTCCACCTCCAATTTGGTCTCCCACTTCTACTTATTCCCTCAACCTCTGACACATATATCTTCTTTGTCAATCTTTCCTCACTCATTCTCTCCATGTGACCAAACCATTTCAATACACCCTCTTCTGCTTTCTCAACCACACTCTCTTTATTGCCACACATCTCTCTTACCCTTACATTACTTACTCGACCAAACCACCTCATACCACATGTTGTCCTCAAACATCTCATTTCCAAAACATCCACCCTCCTCTGCACAACCCTATCTGTGGCCCATGCCTCGCAACCATATAACCACTATTCCTTCAAACATACCCATTTTTGCTTTCCGAGGTAACATTCTCACCTACACATTCTTCAATGCTCCCAGTACCTTCCCCCCTCCCCCACCCTGTGACTTGCTTCCATTTCCATGGTTCCATCCACTGCTAAATCCACTCCTAAATATCTAAAACACTTCACTTCCTCCAGTTTTTCTCCATTCAAACTTACCTCCCAAATTGACTTGTCCCTTAACCCTACTGAACCTAATAACCTTGCTCTTATTCACATTCACTCTCAGCTTTCTTCTTTCACACACTTTATCAGATTCAGTCACCAGCTTCTGCAGTTTCTCACCTGAATCATCCATCAGTGCTGTATCATCAGCGAACAACAACTGTCTCCTTTCCCAAGCCCGCTTATCCACAATAGACTGCACATTTGCCCCTCTCTCCAAAACTCTTGCATTCACCTCCCTAACAACCAAATCCATAAACCGATTAAGCAACCATAGAGACATCACACACCCTTGCCACAAACAGACATTCACTGGGAACCAATCGCTTTCCTCTCTTCCTACTTGTGTACATGCCTTACATCCTCGATAAAAACTTTTCACTGCTTTTCGCAACTTTCCTCCCATACCATATACTCTTAATACCTTCCACAGAGCATCTCTGTCAACTCTACCATATGCCTTCTCCAGATCCATAAATGCTACATACCAATCTATTCTTTTTCTAAGTATTTCTCACATACATTCTTCAAAGCAAACACCTAATCCACACATCGTCTACCACTTCTGAAACAACACTGCTCTTCCCCAATCTGATGCTCTGTACATGCCTTGACCCTCTCAATCAATACCCTTCCATATAATTTCCCAGGAATACTCAACAAACCTGTAACCCTGTAATTTGAACACTAACCTTGTTATTATCTTAATTCTTTTATTATACTTTGTTGCTGTCTCCCATGTTTCTTGTATCTCCCCTGATGATGTGATTATTACACGAAAGTGCACTTGGAAATTTATCATGTTTCAATTCCCCTGTGGACTCACAGGAATATATATAGGGGTGAGGGTCAAGTCAATTGGGAGGTGAGTTTGAATGGAGAAAAACTGGAGGAAGTGAAGTGTTTTAGATATCTGGGAGTGGATCTGTCAGCAGATGGAACCATGGAAGCAGAAGTGGATCATAGGGTGGGGGAGGGGGCGAAAATTTTGGGAGCCTTGAAAAATGTGTGGAAGTCGAGAACATTATCTCGGAAAGCAAAAATGGGTATGTTTGAAGGAATAGTGGTTCCAACAATGTTGTATGGTTGCGAGGGTGGGCTATGGATAGAGATGTGCGCAGGAGGATGGATGTGCTGGAAATGAGATGTTTGAGGAAAATGTGTGGTGTGAGGTGGTTTGATCGAGTAAGTAACGTAAGGGTAAGAGAGATGTGTGGAAATAAAAAGAGCGTGGTTGAGAGAGCAGAAGAGGGTGTTTTGAAATGGTTTGGGCACATGGAGAGAATGAGTGAGGAAAGATTGACCAAGAGGATATATGTGTCGGAGGTGGAGGGAACGAGGAGAAGAGGGAGACCAAATTGGAGGTGGAAAGATGGAGTGAAAAAGATTTTGTGTGATCGGGGCCTGAACATGCAGGAGGGTGAAAGGAGGGCAAGGAATAGAGTGAATTGGAGCGATGTGGTATACAGGGGTTTACGTGCTGTCAGTGGATTGAATCAAGGCATGTGAAGCGTCTGGGGTAAACCATGGAAAGCTGTGTAGGTATGTATATTTGCGTGTGTGGACGTGTGTATGTACATGTGTATGGGGGGGGGTTGGGCCATTTCTTTCGTCTGTTTCCTTGCGCTACCTCGCAAACGCGGGAGACAGCGACAAAGTATAAAAAAAAAAAAAAATATATATATATATATATATATATATATATATATATATATATATATATATATATATATATATATATATATATATATATATATGTACGTGTAGGAAGGGAGGAAAGTGATTGGTTCTCAGTGAATGTAGGTTTGCGGCAGGGGTGTGTGATGTCTCCATGGTTGTTTAATTTGTTTATGGATGGGGTTGTTAGGGAGGTGAATGCAAGAGTTTTGGAAAGAGGGGCAAGTATGAAGTCTGTTGGGGACTTGACCCTCAACCCTACTGTACCTAATAACCTTGCTCTTATTCACATTTACTCTTAACTTTCTTCTTTCACACACTTTACCAAACTCAGTCACCAGCTTCTGCAGTTTCTCACATGAATCAGCCACTAGCGCTGTATCATCAGCGAACAACAACTGACTCACTTCCCAAGCTCTCTCATCCCCAACAGACTTCATACTTGCCCCTCTTTCCAAAACTCTTGCATTCACCTCCCTAACAACCCCATCCATAAGCAAATTAAATAACCATGGAGACATCACACACCCCTGCCGCAAACCTACATTCACTGAGAACCAATCCCTTTCCTCTCCTCCTACACGTACACATGCCTTACATCCTCGATAAAAACTTTTCACTGCTTCTAACAACTTGCCTCCCACACCATATATTCTTAATACCTTCCACAGAGCATCTCTATCAACTCTATCATATGCCTTCTCCAGATCCATAAATGCTACATACAAATCCATTTGCTTTTCTAAGTATTTCTCACATACATTCTTCAAAGCAAACACCTGATCCACACATCCTCTACCACTTCTGAAACCACACTGCTCTTCCCCAATCTGATGCTCTGTACATGCCTTCACCCTCTCAATCAATACCCTCCCATATAATTTACCAGGAATACTCAATACTCTGTAATTTGAGCACTCACTCTTATCCCCTTTGCCTTTGTACAATGGCACTATGCACGCATTTCGCCAATCCTCAGGCACCTCACCATGAGTCATACATACATTAAATAACCTTACCAACCAGTCAATAATACAGTCACCCCTTTTTTAATAAATTCCACTGCAATACCATCCAAACCTGCTGCCTTGCCGGCTTTCATCTTCAGCAAAGCTTTTACTACCTCTTCTCTGTTTACCAAATCATTTTCCCTAACCCTCTCACTTTGCACACCACCTCGACCAAAACACCCTATATCTGCCACTCTATCATATATATCATACTTTGTCGGTGTCTCCCGCATTAGCGAGGTAGCACAAGGAAAGAGATGAAGAAAGGCCAAACCCATCCACATATACATGTATATACATAAACATCCACACACGCACTTATACATACCTAAACATTTCAAAATATACATATTATTATTTTTATTATTATTTTGCTTTGTCGCTGTCTTCCGCATTTGCGAGGTAGCGCAAGGAAACAGACGAAAGAAATGGCCCAACCCACCCCCATACACATGCATATACACACACGTTCACACACGCAAAATATACATACCTATACATCTCAATGTACACATATATATACACACACAGACACATACATATATACCCATGCACACAATTGACACTGCCTGCCTTTATTCATTCCCATCGCCACCTCGCCACACATGGAATACCATCCCCCTCCCCCCTCATGTGTGCGGGGTAGCGCTAGGAAAAGACAACAAAAGCCTCATTCGTTCACACTCAGTCTCTAGCTGTCATGCAATAATGCCCGAAACCACAGCTCCCTTTCCACATCCAGGCCCCTCACAGCTTTCCATGGTTTACCCCAGACGCTTCACATGCCCTGATTCAATCCACTGACAGCACGTCTACCGCGGTATACCACATCAATCCAATTCACTCTATTCCTTGCCCGCCTTTCACCCTCTTGCATGTTCAGGCCCCGATCACTCAAAATCTTTTTCACTCCATCTTTCCACCTCCAATTTGGTCTCCCTCTTCTCCTCGTTCCCTCCACCTCCGACACATATATCCTCTTGGTCAATCTTTCCTCACTCATTCTCTCCATGTGCCCAAACCACTTCAAAACACCCTCTTCTGCTCTCTCAACCACGCTCTTTTTATTTCCACACATCTCTCTTACCCTTACGTTACTGACTCGATCAAACCACCTCACACCACACATTGTCCTCAAACATCTCATTTCCAGCACATCCATCCTCCTGCGCACAACTCTATCCATAGCCCACGCCTCGCAACCATACAACATTGTTGGAACCACTATTCCTTCAAACATACCCATTTTTGCTTTCCGAGATAATGTTCTCGACTTCCACACATTCTTCAAGGCCCCCAGAATTTTCACCCCCTCCCCCACCCTATGATCCACTTCCGCTTCCATGGTTCCATCCGCTGCCAGATCCACTCCCAGATATCTAAAACACTTCACTTCCTCCAGTTTTTCTCCATTCAAACTCACCTCCCAATTGACTTGACCCTCAACCCTACTGTACCTAATAACCTTGCTCTTATTCACATTTACTCTTAACTTTCTTCTTCCACACACTTTACCAAACTCAGTCACCAGCTTCTGCAGTTTCTCACATGAATCAGCCACCAGCGCTGTATCATCAGCGAACAACAACTGACTCACTTCCCAAGCTCTCTCATCCCCAACAGACTTCATACTTGCCCCTCTTTCCAAAACTCTTGCATTTACCTCCCTAACAACCCCATCCATAAACAAATTAAACAACCATGGAGACATCACACACCCCTGCCGCAAACCTACATTCACTGAGAACCAATCACTTTCCTCTCTTCCTACACGTACACATGCCTTACATCCTCGATGAAAACTTTTCACTGCTTCTAACAACTTGCCTCCCACACCATATATTCTTAATACCTTCCACAGAGCATCTCTATCAACTCTATCATATGCCTTCTCCAGATCCATTTGCTTTTCTAAGTATTTCTCACATACATTCTTCAAAGCAAACACCTGATCCACACATCCTCTACCACTTCTGAAACCACACTGCTCTTCCCCAATCTGATGCTCTGTACATGCCTTCACCCTCTCAATCAATACCCTCCCATATAATTTACCAGGAATACTCAACAAACTTATACCTCTGTAATTCGAGCACTCACTCTTATCCCCTTTGCCTTTGTACAATGGCACTATGCACGCATTCCGCCAATCCTCAGGCACCTCACCATGAGTCATACATACATTAAATAACCTTACCAACCAGTCAACAATACAGTCACCCCCTTTTTTAATAAATTCCACTGCAATACCATCCAAACCTGCTGCCTTGCCGGCTTTCATCTGCCGCAAAGCTTTCGCTACCTCTTCTCTGTTTACCAAATCATTTTCCCTAACCCTCTCACTTTGCACACCACCTCGACCAAAACACCCTATATCTGCCACTCTATCATCAAACACATTCAACAAACCTTCAAAATACTCACTCCATCTCCTTCTCACATCACCACTACTTGTTATCACCTCCCCATTTGCGCCCTTCACTGAAGTTCCCATTTGCTCCCTTGTCTTACGCACTTTATTTACCTCCTCCCAGAACATCTTTTTATTCTCCCTAAAATTTAATGATACTCTCTCACCCCAACTCTCATTTGCCCTTTTTTTCACCTCTTGCACCTTTCTCTTGACCTCCTGTCTCTTTCTTTTATACATCTCCCACTCAATTTCATTTTTTTCCAGCAAAAATCGTCCAAATGCCTCTCTCTTCTCTTTCACTAATACTCTTACTTCTTCATCCCACCACTCACTACCCTTTCTAATCAACCCACCTCCCACTCTTCTCATGCCACAAGCATCTTTTGCGCAATCCATCACTGATTCCCTAAATACATCCCATTCCTCCCCCACTCCCCTTACTTCCATTGTTCTCACCTTTTTCCATTCTGTACTCAGTCTCTCCTGGTACTTCCTCACACAGGTCTCCTTCCCAAGCTCACTTACTCTCACCACCCTCTTCACCCCAACATTCACTCTTCTTTTCTGAAAACCCATACAAATCTTCACCTTAGCCTCCACAAGATAATGATCAGACATCCCTCCAGTTGCACCTCTCAGCACATTAACATCCAAAAGTCTCTCTTTCGCACGCCTGTCAATTAACATGTAATCCAATAACGCTCTCTGGCCATCTCTCCTACTTACATAAGTATACTTATGTATACCTCGCTTTTTAAACCAGGTATTCCCAATCATCAGTCCTTTTTCAGCACATAAATCTACAAGCTCTTCACCATTTCCATTCACAACACTGAACACCCCATGTATACCAATTATTCCCTCAACTGCCACATTACTCACCTTTGCATTCAAATCACCCATCACTATAACCCGGTCTCGTGCATCAAAACCACTAACACACTCATTCAGCTGCTCCCAAAACACTTGCCTCTCATGATCTTTCTTCTCATGCCCGGGTGCATATGCACCAATAATCACCCACCTCTCTCCATCAACTTTCAGTTTTACCCATATTAATCGAGAATTTACTTTCTTACATTCTATCACATACTCCCACAACTCCTGTTCATGGAATGATGATGATAATAATAATAATAATAATAATAATCCCACTTGTATTAACTTTCTAAAATGGGATTATTATTATTATTATTATTATTATTATTATTATTATTATTATTATTATTATTATTATTATCATTCCATGACCCCTATCTGAGTAAGAATCCTAGTGTTACCCAGGGCATCTTTCTACTGGCTCCTTTCTCTATTTCATACTTTTTTTTTGGCATTTCTTACATAAGCAAGATTGCACTAGAAGAACTGAAACCAGAGCCCCCACTCAAATCCAGACCCCATAGACCTTTCTAAGGCCCCCTACTGCTTCATATGAGTGTGTTGTAAATGGAAGTGGATGACTATTCAAGATTAAGGGAAGGTGAAGTTTGGATTTGTGTCTGTCTGCAGTTAAGAGGGTGATGATGGATTTCTATAGGGTTGTTTGTTGTTAGCTGAGTATTGTCATGTGTAAATATGAATGTGAGTGTTTCTGGACTCTGCCCTCATGTCGTTATATAACTTCTGAAAAGTCACTTTGGTGAGGTACCATTATCAACAGAAGAGGAGTACAGTGTTGTTAAGGAAGGTTTTGCTTAAAAGGAGTTCATCATTTCCTTGCTCCTGATTAGTGCATATCCTTTAAACTGTTGGAGCCCATAAAGGGTGTTCTGGGATTGTGCAGCTAATCAATCATGTTTGTGTGTGTGTCTTATTAACGTACTCTGGAAAATTGTTTTCACGCAGAGATTAACTAAATGGGAAGGATAATTTCTTCAAGGAATGTCAATAAATGAGGTATCCAAGAAATGAAAAAAATCAACTAGAAATGTTTAGTTCAGTAAAATGTGGAAACTGTAACCATTTGTGATAGTTCATGTGGATATTTCTAATCACAGTGATGATTATGTTCACAGAACTGAAAGAGGGTGCAGATAATTTCCCTGATGGGTTAGGTCAGTAGAATATATATGAGCAAAGGAAATTAAGAAGCCCATACAATTAAAATGACACAAGAAAGATCTGGTAAATGATGAGCTTAAGTGAAGAACTATGCGTTACTAACTTTACCACAAACAAAACTGTGTAAGTACTTTTTTTTGTTTGATCATAGGAACAGACAAAAGTATGTTGTGAAATATCATCTTCCACATGTTTGTACATTTGATTTGAAGACTTTTGCAATATTAATAGGCATATGTTTTATGAATTATTTATGACTCAATATATATATTCAAAGCAACATATAGCTTTGCTGAAAAAGAAATGTTACTAGTATGTTGAATTGTGCCCACACATCTCAATGAAGGAAAGTATGGTATTCAGTAAATACATGAAGCAGCAAGCCATTCAAAAACACTAGAAGAGGTGGAGGTAGATGATTGGTTAAGTCAGAAGCAGTTGAGGATAGAAGAATCAGAAACAAAGATATAGAAATCAAATTAGTTACAGTGAAGATTGATATGATTATGAGATGAAAATAATATTGTATAGGAACCAGACTAAGATTACAAGAAAATTGCAAGAATGATGGGGTAAAAGGAAGATTACAAGGAAGCTTCATGTATATAAGCAAGAATTAGAGGAATCAGAGCTAACAAGATAAAACTGGATGAACTGTATTGTATAACAATGAAGAATAAGAAAATTGAAGGCCCTACAGGACGTGGGGAGGCTGAAGGCACAGATACACTCTGACACGGGGCTCAAGGGCAACTGTTCCATCTTTTTCACAGGGATTGGGGGCAACTGCTCCATCATTTCAAAAGGATTAGGGATAATTCATCCTTTTCACTGGGACTAAGGCCATCTGCTCGTTTTTTGCTTCACCTGAAACAAAGGTGTCTGCTTCACATTTTGGCTAGAAATCTTTAAGTAGATTCCTTTAAGTTCTACTGGATCTGTAGCTCTGGTACACAGGGACATCATCCAGCAATAAATTATGATACAGACTGATGTTTCATTTTTGACAAATCTTTACATTACATATCCTGTCATCACATGACTTCATTTTTCGTCATGCATTAAATCATGAATTAAAAGATTTCACCAAATGAATACGGCTTATCATATGTTTATTACTATCATACAACTCTGATCCCTTTCATGGAACACCTCCAGCTTTGAGGCAGGAATCCTTATTGGAGTAGGAATTAATGGACACCTTTTGAGTGAAAAGTTCCCAACAAGACTTGCAATATATTGTCATTAGTCCTTAAAAGGGGAAAAGATTCTTGTTATGGAACCTCGTCTTCCAAAGCACTCCATCACATCTGCTTTTGATTGTAGAGTAGCCTTGAAGCCACAGGAACTCTATATAAATAGGGACATGTAGTTGTTTTATATATATATATATATATATATATATATATATATATATATATATATATATATATACATATATATATATATATATATATATATATATATATATATATATATATATATATATATATATATATATATATATATATTATCCCTGGGGATAGGGGAGAAAGAATACTTCCCACGTATTCCCTGCGTGTCATAGAAGGCAACTAAAAGGGGGGGAGCGGGGGGCTGGAAATCCTCCCCTCTTGTTTTTTTTTTAATTTTCCAAAAGAAGGAACAGAGAAGGGGGCCATGGGAGGATATTCCCTCAGAGGCCCAGTCCTTTGTTCTTAACGCTACCTTGCTAACGCGGGAAATGGCGAATAGTTTGAAAGAAAAGAAAAAGAATATATATATATATATATATATATATATATATATATATATATATATATATATATATATATATATATATATATATATATTTTTTTTTTTTTTTTGCTTTGTCGCTGTCTCCCGCGTTTGCGAGGTAGCGCAAGGAAACAGATGAAAGAAATGGCCCAATCCACCCCCATACACATGCCTTGATTCAATCCACTGACAGCACGTCAACCCCGGTATACCACATCGCTCCAATTCACTCTATTCTTTGCCCTCCTTTCACCCTCCTGCATGTTCAGGCCCCGATCACACAAAATCTTTTTCACTCCATCTTTCCACCTCCAATTTGGTCTCCCTCTTCTCCTCGTTCCCTCCACCTCCGACACATATATCCTCTTGGTCAATCTTTCCTCACTCATTCTCTCCATGTGACCAAACCATTTCAAAACACCCTCTTCTGCTCTCTCAACCACGTTCTTTTTATTTCCACACATCTCTCTTACCCTTACGTTACTTACTCGATCAAACCACCTCACACCACACATTGTCCTCAAACATCTCATTTCCTGCACATCCATCCTCCTGCGCACAACTCTATCCATAGTCCACGCCTCGCAACCATACAACATTGTTGGAACCACTATTCCTTCAAACATACCCATTTTTGCTTTCCGAGATAATGTTCTCGACTTCCACACATTCTTCAAGGCTGCCAGAATTTTCGCCCCCTCCCCCACCCTATGATCCACTTCTGCTTCCATGGTTCCATCCGCTGCCAGATCCACTCCCAGATATCTAAAACACTTCACTTCCTCCAGTTTTTCTCCATTCAAACTCACCTCCCAATTGAATTGACCCTCAACCCTACTGTACCTAATAACCTTGCTCTTATTCACATTTACTCTTAACTTTCTTCTTTCACACACTTTACCAAACTCAGTCACCAGCTTCTGCAGTTTCTCACATGAATCAGCCACCAGCGCTGTATCATCAGCGAACAACAACTGACTCACTTCCCAAGCTCTCTCATCCCCAACAGACTTCATACTTGCCCCTCTTTCCAAAACTCTTGCATTCACCTCCCTAACAACCCCATCCATAAACAAATTAAACAACCATGGAGACATCACACACCCCTGCCGCAAACCTACATTCACTGAGAACCAATCACTTTCCTCTCTTCCTACACGTACACATGCCTTACATCCTCGATAAAAACTTTTCACTGCTTCTAACAACCTGCCTCCCACACCATATATTCTTAATACCTTCCACAGAGCATCTCTATCAACTCTATCATATGCCTTCTCCAGATCCATAAATGCTACATACAAATCCATTTGCTTTTCTAAGTATTTCTCACATACATTCTTCAAAGCAAACACCTGATCCACACATCCTCTACCACTTCTGAAACCACACTGCTCTTCCCCAATCTGATGCTCTGTACATGCCTTCACCCTCTCAATCAATACCCTCCCATATAATTTGCCAGGAATACTCAACAAACTTATACCTCTGTAATTTGAGCACTCACTCTTATCCCCTTTGCCTTTGTACAATGGCACTATGCACGCATTCCGCCAATCCTCAGGCACCTCACCATGAGTCATACATACATTAAATAACCTTACCAACCAGTCAACAATACAGTCACCCCCTTTTTTAATAAATTCCACTGCAATACCATCCAAACCTGCTGCCTTGCTGGCTTTCATCTTCCGCAAAGCTTTTACTACCTCTTCTCTGTTTACCAACTCATTTTCCCTAACCCTCGCACTTTGCACACCACCTCGACCAAAACACCCTATATCTGCCACTCTATCATCAAACACATTCAACAAACCTTCAAAATACTCACTCCATCTCCTTCTCACATCACCACTACTTGTTATCACCTTCCCATTTGCGCCCTTCACTGAAGTTCCCATTTGCTCCCTTGTCTTACGCACTTTATTTACCTCCTTCCAGAACATCTTTTTATTCTCCCTAAAATTTAATGATACTCTCTCACCCCAACTCTCATTTGCCCTTTTTTTCACCTCTTGCACCTTTCTCTTGACCTCTTGTCTCTTTCTTTTATACGTCTCCCACTCAATTTCATATATATATATATATATATATATATATATATATATATATACACTTTCCAGCCCCCCACTCCCTCCCCTTTTAGTCGCCTTCTACGACACGCAGGGAATACGTGGGAAGTATTCTTTCTCCCCTATCCGCAGGGATAATATATATATATATATATATATATATATATATATATATATATATTATTTATTTATTGATTATACTTAATTGCCGTCTACTGCATTAGCATGATAGCACAAGGAAACAGACAAAAGAACGGCCCAACCCACCCACATACACATGTATATACATAAACATCCATACACACACATATACATACATATACATCTCAACGTATGTATACATATGTACGTATTCATACTTGTTGCCTTCATCCATTCCCGTCACCACCACGCCACACATGAAATAGCATCCCCCCCTCCCGCGAGGTAGCGCCAGGAAAAGACAAAAAAGAAAAAAGGCCACATTCGTTCTCACTGTTTCTAGCTGTCGTGTGTAATACACCAAAACTACAGTTCCCTTTCCACATACAGGCCCCACAGACCTTTCCATGGTTTACTCCAGACGTTTCACATGCCCTGGTTCAATCCATTGATAGCACCTCGACCTTGATGTACCACATCATTCCAATTCACTCTATTCCTTGCACGCCTTTCAACCTCCTGTATGTTCAGGCCCCAATCGTTCAAAATCTTTTTCACTCCATCCTTCCACCTCAAATTTGGTCTCCCGCTTCTTGCTCCCTCCACCATATATCGTCTTTGTCAATCTTTCCTCTCTCATTCTCTCCATGTGTCCAAACTATTTCAACACACCCTCTTCTGCTCTCTCAACCACACTCTTTTTATTACCACACATCTCTCTTACCTACCTGATCAGACTACCTCACACCACATATTGTCCTCAAACATTTCATTTCCATCAAATCCTCCCTCCTCTGCACAACCTTATATATAGCCCATGCCTCACACCCATATAAAGTTGTTGGAACCACTATTCGTACAAACATACCCATTTTTGCTCTCTGAGATAATGCTCCCAGAACTTCATCCCCTCCCCCATCCTGTGACTCACTTCCACTTCCATGGTTCCATCTGCTGCTAAGTCCCCTCCCAGATATCTGAAACACTTCACTTCCTCCAGTTTTTCTCCATTTAAACTTACCTCCCAATTAACTTGTCCCTCACTCCTACTGTACCTAATAACCTTGCTCTTATTCACATTTACTCTCAACTTTCTTCCTTCACACACTTTGCCAAACTCAGTCACCAACTTCTGCAGCTTCTCACCTGAATCAGCCTCCGGTGCTGTATCATCCGTGAACAACAACTGACTCACTTCCTAAGCCCTCTCATCCAGAGCCTGCATACTTGCCCCCTCTCTAAAACTTACATTCACCTCCCTAACCACCCCATCCATAAACAAATTAAACAACCATGGAGACATCACGCACCCATGCCGCAAACCAACATTCACTGAGAACCAATCACTTTCCTCTCTTCCTACTGGTAAACATTCCTTACATCCTTGGTATAAAACTTTTCACTGCTTTTTGCAACTTACCTCCCACCCCATATAATCTTAAAACCTTCCACAAAAGCATCTCTATCAACCTTATCATATGCCTTTTCCAAATCCATAAATGCTACATACAAATCCATTTGTTTTTCTAAGTATTTCTCACACACATTCTCTTAAGCAAACACCTGATCCACACATCCTCTACCACTTCTGAAACCACACTGCTCTTCCCCAATACAATGCTCTGTACATGCCTCTACTTTCTCAATCAATACCCTCCCATGTAATTTCCCAGGAATACTCAACAAACTTATGCCTCTGTAATTTGAACATTCTCCTTTATCCCCTTTGCCTTTGTACAATGGCACTATGCATGCATTCTGCCAATCCTCAGGCACTTCACCATGATCCATACATTGAATATCTTTACCAACCAGTCAACAATAAAGTCACCCCATTTTTGATAAATTCCACTGCAGTACCATCCAAACCTGCCACCTTGCTGGTTTTCATCTTTCGTAGAGCTTTTACTACCTCTTCTCTGTTTACCAAACCATTCTCCCAGACCCTCTCACCACACCACCCCGACCAAAACACCCTATATTTGCCACTCTATTATCAAACACATTCAACAAACCTCCAAAATACTCACTCCATCTCCTCTTTTCCTCACTACTTGTTATTATCTCCCCATTTGCCCCTTCACCAATGTTTCCATTTGTTCTCTTGTCTTATGTACTTTATTTACCTCCTTCCAAAACATCTTTTTATTCTCCGTAAAATTTAATGGTACTCTCTTACCATTAGTCTCATTTGCTCTCTTTTTCACCTCTTGCACCTTTCTCTTGACCTTCTGCCACTTTCTTTATACGTCCTCCAGTCATTTGCAATACTTCCTTGCGAAAATCATTCAAATGCTTCTCTCTTCTCTTTCACTAACAATCTTACTTCTTTATCCCTCCATTCATTATTCTTTATATCTGTTCACCTCCCACCTTTGTCATGCCATATGTATCTTTTGTGCAAGCCATCACTGCTTCCCTAAATACATCCCATTCCTCCACCACTCCCGTTACATCATTTGCTTCCACCTTTTGCCATTCTGCACTAAATCTCTCCTGGTACTTCCTCATACAAGTCTCCTTTCCTGTTGATATGTGTATGTTTACATATGTATGTGTGCATGTATGGGCATTTATGTATATTTATGTGTATGTGAGTGGATGGGCCATTCTTCGTTTGTTTCCTCGTGCTATCTCGCTGATGCCGGAAACAGCGATCAAGTGTAATGAAATAATATATATATATATATATATATATATATATATATATATATATATATATATATATATATATATATATATACACCTTGTGCATGCCCGGGGAGGAGGGTGTCATTTCATGTGTGGCAGGGTGGCGACGGGAATGGATTAACGCAGCAAGTATGAATATGTACACGTGTATATATGTATATGTATATGTATATTATTATACTTTGTCGCTGTCTCCTACGTTAGCGAGGTAGCGCAAGGCAACAGACAAAAGAATGGCCCAACCCACCCACATACACATGTATATATATACACGTCCACACACATACATACATACCTATACATCTCAACGTATACATATATATACACACACAGACATATACGTATATACACATGTACATAATTCATACTGTCTGCCCTTATTCACTCACGTCACCACCCCGCCACACATGAAATGAAAAACCCCCTCCTCCCCGCATGTGCGCGAGGTAGCGCTAGGAAAAGGCAACAAAGGCCATATATATATATATATATATATATATATATATATATATATATATATATATATATAAATAAAAGGGGAAACAGAAGAAGGAGTTGTACGGGGAGTGCTCATCCTCCTTGAAGGCTCAGATTGGGGTATCTGAATGTGTTTGAGGAAAGGAACCTGGATGTTTAGGCTCTGACTGAAACATAGCTTAGGGGTAAAGGGGAAGAATGGTTTGGAAATGTCTTGGGAGTAAAGTCAGGGGATGTTGAGAGGACAAGAGCAAAGGAAGGAGTCGCACCACTCCTGAAGCAGGAGTTGTGGGAGTGTGATTGAGTGTAAGAAAGTAAACTCTAGATTGATATGGGTAAAACTGAAAGTGGATGGAGAGAGATGGATGATTATTGGTGCCTATGCACATGATCATGAGAAGAAAGATCATGAGAGGCAAGTGTTTTGGGAGCAGCTGAGTGAGTGTGTCAGCAGCTTCGATGCACGAGACTGGGTTATAGTGATGGGTGATTTGAATGCAAAGGTGAGTAATGTGGCAGTTGAGTATATAATTGGTGTGCATGGGGTGTTCAGTGTTGTAAATGAAAATATTGAAGAGCTTGTAGATTTGTGTGCTGAAAAATGACTAGTGATTGGGAATACCTGGTTTAAAAAGAGAGATATAAGTATATGTATGTAAGTAGGAGAGATGGCCAGAGAGCGTTATTGGATTACGTGTTAATTGATAGGTGCGTGAAAGAGAGACTTTTGGATGTTAATGTACTGAGAGGGGCAACTGGAGGGATGTCTGATCATTTTCTTGTGGAGGCGAAGGTGAAGATTTGTAGAGGTTTTCAGAAAAGAAGAGAGAATATTGGGGTGAAGAGAGTGGTGATAGTAATTGAGCTTGGAAAGGAGACTTGTGTAAGGAAGTACCAGGAGAGATTGAGTACAGAATGGAAAGTGGAGAGAGCAAATGATGTAAGGGGAGTGGGGGAGGAATGGGATGTATTAAGGGAAGCAGTGATGGCTTGCACAAAAGATGCTTGCGGCATGAGAAAGTTGGGAGGTGGGCAGATTAGAAAGGGTAGTGATTGGTGGAATTGAAGAAGTAAGATTGTTAGTGAAAGAGAAGAGAGAGGCATTTGGACAATTTTTGCAGGGAAATAGTGTGAATGACTGGGAGATATATAAAAGAAAGAGGCAGGAGGTCAAGAGAAAGGTTCAGGAGGTGAAAAAGAGGGCAAATGAGAGTTGAGGTGAGAGTATCATTAAATATTAGGGAAAATAAAAAGATGTTTTGGAAGGAGGTAAATATAGTGCGTAAGGCAAGAGAACAAATGGGAACATCGGTGAATTGCCTAATTGGGAGGTAATAACAAATATTGGTGAAGTGAGAAGGAGATGGAGTAAGTATTTTGAAGGTTTGTTGAATGTGTTTGATAATAGAGTAGCAGATATAGGGTGTTTTGGTCAAGGTGGTGTTTGAAATGAGAGTATCACGGAGAATGGTTTGGTAGACAGAGAAGAGGTAGTGAAAGCTTTGCGGAAGATGAAAGCTGGCAAGGCGGCGGGTTTGGATGGTATTGCAGTGGAATTTATTAAAAGGGGGGTGACTATTTTGATGACTGGTTGGTGAGGATATTCAGTGTATGTATGGATCATGGTGAAGTGCCTGAGGATTGGCAGAATGCAAGCATAGTGCCATTGTACAAAGGCAAAGGGGATAAAGGTGAATGTTCAAATTACAGAGGCATAAGTTTGTTGAGTATTCCTAGGAAATTATATGGGAGGGTATTGATTGAGAAGGTACAAGGCATGTACAGAGCATCAGATTGGGGAAGAGCAGTGTGGTTTCAGAAGTGGTAGAGGATGTGTGGATCAGGTGTTTGTTTGAAGAATGTATGTGAGATATACTTAGAAAACACATGGATTTGTATATAGCATTTATGGATCTGGAGAAGGCATATGATAGAGTTGATAGAGATGCTCTGTTGAAGTTATTAAGAGTATATGGTGTGGAAGGCAAGTTGTTAGAAGCAGTGAAAAGTTTTTATCGAGGATGTAAGGCATGTGTACGAGTAGGAAGAGAGGAAGGTGATTGGTTCCCAGTGAATGTTAATTTGCAGCAGGGGTGCGTGATGTCTCTATGGTTGTTTAATTTGTTTATGGATGGGGTTTTTTAGGGAGGAGAATGCAAGAGTTTTGGAGAGAGGGGTAAGTATGCAGTCTTTTGTGGATGAGAGGGCTTGGGAAGTGAGTCGGTTGTTCTTCGCTGATGATACAGCACTGGTGGCTAATTCAGGTGAGAAACTGCAGAAGCCAGTGACTGAATCTGGTAGTGTGTGAAAGAAGAAAGCTGAGAGTAAATGTGAATAAGAGCAAGGTTATTAGGTTCAGTAGGGTTGAGGGACAAGTCAATTGGGAGGTAAGTTTGAATGGAGAAAAACTGGAGGAAGTTTTAGATATCTTGAAGTGGATTTGGCAGTGGATGGAACCATGGAAGCAGAAGTGAGTCACAGGGAGGGGGAGGGGGCGAAGTTTGTGGGAGCATTGAAGAATGTGTGGAAGGTGATAACGTTATCTCGAAGAGCAAAAATGGTTAAGTTTGAAGGAATAGTGGTTCCAACAATGTTGTATGGTTGCGAGGCGTAGGCTATAGATAGGGTTGTGCGGAGGAGGGTGGATGTGTTGGAAATGATATGTTTAAGGGCAATATATGGTTTGAGATGGTTTGATCTGGGGTAAACCATGGAAAGTTTTATGGGGCCTAGATGTGGAAAGGGAGAGGTGGTTTCGGTGCATTACACATGACAGCTAGAGACTGAGTATGAGCAAATGTGGCCTTTGTTGTCTTTTCCTAGTGGTACCTTGTGCATACGCAGTGGGACGGGGGTGCCATTTCATGTGTGGTGGGGTGGCAACAGGAATGGATGAAGGCGGCAAGTATGAATATGTACATGTGTTTATATGTATATGTCTGTGTATGTATATGTATGTGTACGTTGAAATGTATAGGTATGTATGTGTGCGTGTGTGGGGTATTTATGTATATACATGTATATGTGGGTGGGTTGGGCCATTCTTTCATCGTTTTCCTTGCGCTACCTCGCTAATGCAGGAGACAGTGACAAAGTATAATAATAATAACAATATATTTGTTTATGGATGAGGTGGTTTGGTAGGTAAATGCAAGAGTTTTGGAGAGAGGGTCAAGTATGCAATCTGTTATGGATGACACAGATCTAGTAGCTGATTTAGGTGAGAAACTGCAGAGGTTGGTGACTGAATTCGGAAAAGTGTGTTTGAAAGGAGAAAGTTGAGAATAAATATGAATAAGAGGAAGGTTATTAGGTGTATGGGGCCTGGATGTGGATAGGGAGCTGTGGTTTCAATGCATTACACATGACAGCTAGAGACTGAGTGTGAATGAATGTGGCCCTTTTTGTATGTTTTCCTGGCACTGCATTACTGAAGAGGAGAGGTAGTGACGCTATTTCCTCTGTGGCAGGGTAGTGACAGGAATGGATGAAGGCAAGCATGAATATATATGTGTGTTTATATTGGAAAGGACCACAATTGAGCATGTGATCAGGTATGTTCTTATGAGTCCACGGGGAAATGACACTCGATAAGTTATGAAGTGCACTTCCGTATTATCATCACATCATCAGGGGAGATATAAGAAAGAAATATAAGTCAGTTGATATACAACGAAGAGACGTAGCTAAGATGCCATTTGGTTAACAAGTGACTTGAAGATGTGAATATTACTCAAAAGTGTACTTGGGAACTTATCATGTTTCCTTTCCCCGTGAACTCATAGGAATATGTATATATGTGTATGTCTGTGTATGTGTATGTATGTATATGTTGATATGTATATGTTATGTATATGTGTGTGGGTATGGGTGTTTATGTATATGTATGGGTATATGAGTGGATTGGCCATTCTTTGTCTGTTTCTTGGCGCTACCTCGCTGATACCATTTCCCGAGTTAGCAAGATAGCGTTATGAACAAAGGACTGAGCCTTAGAGAGAATATATTCTCTTGGCCCCCTTCTCTGTTCCTTCTTTTGGAAAATTGAAAACGAGAGGGGGGGATTTCCAGCCCCCTGCTCCCTCCTCTTTTAGTTGCCTTCTATGACTTGCAAGGAATATGTGGGAAGTATTCTTTCTCTCCTATCCCCAGGGATAATATATATATATATGTATATGAATTATGTATATATATATATATATATATATATATATATATATATATATATATATATATATATATATATAAGTTTGAATTGAGAAAAACTGGAGGAAGTGAAGTGTTAGATATCTGGGAGTGGATTTGGCAGCGGATGGAACCATGGAAGCGGAAGTGAATCATAGGGTGGGGGAGGGGGCAAAAATTCTGGGAGCCTTGAAGAATGTGTGGAAGTCAAGAACATTATCTCGGAAAGCAAAAATGGGTACGTTTGAAGGAATAGTGGTTCCAACAATGTTGTATGGTTGCAAGGTGTAGGCTATGGATAGAGTTGTGCGGAGGAGGGTGGATGTGATGGAAATGAGATGTTTGAGGACAATATGTGGTGTGAGGTGGTTTGATCGAGTAAGTAATAATAGGGTAAGAGAGATGTGTGGTAACAAAAAGAGTGTGGTTGAGAGAGCAGAAGAGGGTGTTTTGAAATGGTTTGGTCACATAGAGAGAATGAGTGAGGAAAAATTGACAAAGAGGATATATGTGTCAGAGGTGGAGGGAACAAGGAGAAGTGGGAGACCAAATTGGAGGTGGAAAGATGGAGTGAAAAAGATTTTGAGTGATCGGGGCCTGAACATGCAGGAGGGTGAAAGGCGTGCAAGGAATAGAGTGAATTGGAATGATGTGGTATACCGGGGTCGACGTGCTGTCAGTGGATTGAACCAGGGCATGTGAAGCATCTGGGGTAAACCATGGAAAGTTCTGTGGGGCCTGGATGTGGAAAGGGAGCTGTGGTTTCGGTGCATTATTACATGACAGCAAGAGACTGAGTGTGAATGAATGGGGCCTTTGTTGTCTTTCCTAGTGCTACCTCGCACACATGAGGGGGGAGGGGGTTGTTATTTCATGTGTGGTGAGGTGGCAATGGGAATAAATAAAAGCAGACAGTATGAATTATGTACATGTGTATATATGTATATGTCTGTGTGTGTATATATATGTATATGTTGAGATGTATAGGTATGTATATTTGCGTGTGTGGACGTGTATGTATATACATGTGTATGTGGATGGGTTGGGCCATTCTTTCTTCTGTTTCCTTGCGCTACCTCACTAACGTGGGAGACAGTGACAAAGCAAAATAAATAATATGAATAAATAAATATATATTATTTATTATACTTTGTCGCTGTCTCCTGCATTAGTGAGGTAGTGCAAGGAAACAGATGAAAGAATGGCCCAATCCGCCCACATAAACATATTCATTTATCTATTTATTTATCTATTTTGCTGCATCAGTGAGGTAGTGCCTGGAAACAAATGAAGAAAGACCCATCCACTCATGTACACACATATATACATTTTTTTTTTTTTTTTTTGCTTTGTCGCTGTCTCCCGCGTTTGCGAGGTAGCGCAAGGAAACAGACGAAAGAAATGGCCCAACCCACCCCCATACACATGCCTTGATTTAATCCACTGACAGCACGTCAACCCCGGTATACCACATCGCTCCAATTCACTCTATTCTTTGCCCTCCTTTCACCCTCCTGCATGTTCAGGCCCCGATCACACAAAATCTTTTTCACTCCATCTCTCCACCTCCAATTTGGTCTCCCTCTTCTCCTCGTTCCCTCCACCTCCGACACATATATCCTCTTGGTCAATCTTTCCTCACTCATTCTCTCCATGTGACCAAACCATTTCAAAACACCCTCTTCTGCTCTCTTAACCACGCTCTTTTTATTTCCACACATCTCTCTTACCCTTACGTTACTTACTCGATCAAACCACCTCACACCACACATTGTCCTCAAACATCTCATTTCCAGCACATCCATCCTCCTGCGCACAACTCTATCCATAGTCCATGCCTCGCAACCATACAACATTGTTGGAACCACTATTCCTTCAAACATACCCATTTTTGCTTTCCGAGATAATGTTCTCGACTTCCACACATTCTTCAAGGCTCCCAGAATTTTCACCCCCTCCCCCACCCTATGATCCACTTCCGCTTCCATGGTTCCATCCGCTGCCAGATCCACTCCCAGATATCTAAAACACTTCACTTCCTCCAGTTTTTCTCCATTCAAACTCACCTCCCAATTGAATTGACCCTCAACCCTACTGTACCTAATAACCTTGCTCTTATTCACATTTACTCTTAACTTTCTTCTTTCACACACTTTACCAAACTCAGTCACCAGCTTCTGCAGTTTCTCACATGAATCAGCCACCAGCGCTGTATCATCAGCGAACAACAACTGACTCACTTCCCAAGCTCTCTCATCCCCAACAGACTTCATACTTGCCCCTCTTTCCAAAACTCTTGCATTCACCTCCTTAACAACCCCATCCATAAACAAATTAAACAACCATGGAGACATCACACACCCCTGCCGCAAACCTACATTCACTGAGAACCAATCACTTTCCTCTCTTCCTACACGTACACATGCCTTACATCCTCGATAAAAACTTTTCACTGCTTCTAACAACTTTCCTCCCACACCATATATTCTTAATACCTTCCACAGAGCATCTCTATCAACTCTATCATATGCCTTCTCCAGATCCATAAATGCTACATACAAATCCATTTGCTTTTCTAAGTATTTCTCACATACATTCTTCAAAGCAAACACCTGATCCACACATCCTCTACCACTTCTGAAACCACACTGCTCTTCCCCAATCTGGTGCTCTGTACATGCCTTCACCCTCTCAATCAATACCCTCCCATATAATTTGCCAGGAATACTCAACAAACTTATACCTCTGTAATTTGAGCACTCACTCTTATCCCCTTTGCCTTTGTACAATGGCACTATGCACGCATTCCGCCAATCCTCAGGCACCTCACCATGAGTCATACATACATTAGATAACCTTACCAACCAGTCAACAATACAGTCACCCCCTTTTTTAATAAATTCCACTGCAATACCATCCAAACCTGCTGCCTTGCCGGCTTTCATCTTCCGCAAAGCTTTTACTACCTCTTCTCTGTTTACCAACTCATTTTCCCTAACCCTCGCACTTTGCACACCACCTCGACCAAAACACCCTATATCTGCCACTCTGTCATCAAACACATTCAACAAACCTTCAAAATACTCACTCCATCTCCTTCTCACATCACCACTACTTGTTATCACCTCCCCACTTGCGCCCTTCACTGAAGTTCCCATTTGCTCCCTTGTCTTACGCACTTTATTTACCTCCTTCCAGAACATCTTTTTATTCTCCCTAAAATTTAATGATACTCTCTCACCCCAACTCTCATTTGCCCTTTTTTTCACCTCTTGCACCTTTCTCTTGACCTGTCTCTTTCTTTTATACGTCTCCCACTCAATTTCATTTTTTCCCTGCAAAAATCGTCCAAATGCCTCTCTCTTCTCTTTCACTAATACTCTTACTTCTTCATCCCACCACTCACTACCCTTTCTAATCAACCCACCTCCCACTCTTCTCATGCCACAAGCATCTTTTGCACAATCCATCACTGATTCCCTAAATACATCCCATTCCTCCCCCACTCCCCTTACTTCCATTGTTCTCACCTTTTTTCATTCTGTACTCATTCTCTCCTGGTACTTCCTCACACAAGTCTCCTTCCCAAGCTCACTTACTCTCACCACCCTCTTCACCCCAACATTCACTCTTCTTTTTTGAAAACCCATACAAATCTTCACCTTAGCCTCCACAAGATAATGATCAGACAGCCCTCCAGTTGGAACTCTCAGCACATTAACATCCAAAAGTCTCTCTTTCGCACGCCTGTCAATTATCACGTAATCCAATAACGCTCTCTGGCCATCTCTCCTACTTACATAAGTATACTTATGTATATCTCGCTTTTAAAACCAGGTATTCCCAATCATCAGTCCTTTTTCAGCACATAAATCTACAAGCTCTTCACCATTTCCATTTACAACACTGAACACCCCATGTATACCAATTATTCCTTCAACTGCCACATTACTCACCTTTGCATTCAAATCACCCAACACTATAACCCGGTCTCGTGCATCAAAACCACTAACACACTCATTCAGCTGCTCCCAAAACACTTGCCTCTCATGATCTTTCTTCTCATGCCCAGGCGCATATGCACCAATAATCACCCATCTCTCTCCATATATACATACATATACATATTAACATGTACACGTATACATGCATACATACTTATGGATCTGGAGAAGGCATATGATAGGGTTGATAGAGATGCTTTGTGGAAGGTCTTAAGAGTATGTGGTGTGGGGAGTAAGCTGCTAGAAGCAGTGAGGAGGTTTTATCAAGGGTATAAGGCATACGTGTTAGTAGGAAGAGAGGAGAGTGATTGGTTCACAGTGAAGGTCGGTCTGAGGCAGGGGTGTGTATTTCCGTGTTTGTTTAATTTGTTTATGGATGGGATGGTTAGGGAGTTAAATGCTAGAGTTTTGAAGAGAAGGGCGAGTATGCAGTCTGTTGGAGATGAGAGGGCCTGGGAAGTGAGTCATTTGTTGTTCACTGATGATACAGCAGTGGTTGCTGATTCGAGTGAGAAACTGCAGTTGGTGACTGAGTTTGGAAAAGTGTGCAAAAGAAGTTGAGAGTAAATTTGAATAAGAACAAGATTATTAGGTTCAGCAGAGTTGAATGACAAGTTAGTTGGGATGTAATTTTGAATGGAGAAAAGTTGGAGGAAGTGAAGTGTTTTAGATATCTGGGAGGGGACTTAGCAGTGAATGGAACTGTGGAAGCAAAATGAGTCATAGGGTTGGGGAGAGAGCAAAGGTTCTGGGAGTGATGAAGAATGTGTGGAAAGAGACAACGTTATCCCTGAGAGCAGAAATCGGTATGTGTGAAGGAATAGTAGTTCCAACAGTATTATATAGTTGTGAGGCATGGGGTATAAGTAGGGTTGTACAGAGGAGGTTGGATATGTTGCAAATGAAATGTTTTAGGACAAATTGTGGTGTGAGGTGGTTTGGTTGAGTAAGTAATGAAAGGGTATGAGAGATGTGTGGTAATAAAAAGAGTATGGTTGAGAGAGCAGAAGAGAGTGTATTGAAATAGTTTTGATGTATGGAATGAATGAGTGTAGAAAGGTTGACAAAGAGGATGTATGTGTCAGAGGTAGAGGGAACAAGGAGAAGTGGGAGACCAAATTGGAGGTGGAGGGATGGAGTGAAAAAGACTTTGAGCAGTTGGATGAAAGGCATTCAAGGAATAGAGTGAATAGGAATGATGTGGAATACCAGGGTC
The DNA here is from genome assembly GCF_036320965.1 of Panulirus ornatus. Taxonomy (NCBI): domain Eukaryota; kingdom Metazoa; phylum Arthropoda; class Malacostraca; order Decapoda; family Palinuridae; genus Panulirus; species Panulirus ornatus. The sequence goes on from NC_092232.1 coordinate 14,741,414, forward strand.
GACGTGCTGTCAATGGACTGAACCAGGGCATGTGAAACATCTGGGATAAACCATGAAAAGGTCTGTTGGGCCTGGATATGGATAGGAAGCTGTGGTTTCTACACTTGACATCTAGAGATTTAGTGTGAACAAATTTGGCCTTTTTTTTTGTTTTGTTTTCCTAGTTGCTACCTCACTGAAACAGGGGATGGCCATGCTGTTTCCTGTGGGGTGGGGTGGTGCCAGGAATGGATAAAGGCAAGCAAGTATGAATATGCACATATGTATATATGTATATGTCTGTGTATGTCTATATGTTGACATGTATATGTCTGTGTATGTATATATGTATGTGTATATGAGTGGATGAGTCTTTCTTCATCTGTTTCCTGGCACTACCTAGCACATGCAGGAAATAGCAATCAAGTATAATAAATAAATTCATTAATTTATATTTACATTTATTACACATTGTCACTGTCTCCTGCGTTAGCGAAGTAGTGCAAGGAAACAAATGAAAGAATGGCCCAACCCACCCACATACACATGTATATACATACACATCCACACACGAACATATACAATACCTATACATCTCAATGTATACATATATATACACACACAGACATATACATATATATACATGTACATAATTCATACTGTCTGTCCTTATTCCTTCCCGTCGCCAACCCACCACACACGAAATTACAACCCCCTCCCCCAGTATGTGCGTGAGGTAGCGCTAGGAAAAGACAACAAAGGCCACGTTCATTCACACTAAGTCTCTAGCTGTCATGTATAATGCACTGAAACCACAGCTCCCTTTCCACATCCAGGCCCCACAAAACTTTCCATGGTTTACCCCAGATGCTTCACATGCCGTGGTTCAATCCATTGACAGCACGTCGACCCCAATATACCACATCGGTCCAATTCACTCTATTCCTTGCACGCCTTTCACCCTCCTGCATGATCAGGCCCCGATCACTCAAAATCTTTTTCACTCCATCTTCCCATCTCCAGTTTGGTCTCCCACCTCTCCTTGTTCCCTCCACCTCTGACACATATATCCTCTTTGTCAATCTTTCCTCACTCATTCTCTCCATGTGACCAAACCATTTCAAAAGACCCTCTTCTGCTCTCTCAACCCTCTCATTATTTACTCGATCAAACCACCTCACACCACATAATGTCCTCAAACATCTCATTTTCAGCTGGTGACTGAGTATGGTAAAGTGTGTGAAAGGAGAAAGTTAAGAGTAAATGTAAATAAGAGCAAGGTTATTAGGTACAGTAGGGTTGAGGGTCAAGTCAATTGGGAGGTAAGTTTGAATGGAGAAAAACTGGAGGAAGTAAACTGTTTGAGATATCTGGGAGTGGATCTGGCAGCGGATGGAACCATGGAAGCGGAAGTGAATCATAGGGTGGGGGAGGGGGCAAAAATCCTGGGAGCCTTGAAGAATGTGTGGAAGTCGAGAACATTATCTCGGAAAGCAAAAATGGGTATGTTTGAAGGAATAGTGGTTCCAACAATGTTGTATGGTTGTGAGGCGTGGGCTATGGATAGAGTTGTGCTCAGGAGGGTGGATGTGCTGGAAATGAGATGTTTGAGGACAATGTGTGGTGTGAGGTTGTTTGATCGAGTAAGTAACGTAAGGGTAAGAGAGATGTGTGGAAATAAAAAGAGCGTGGTTGAGAGAGCAGAAGAGGGTGTTTTGAAATGGTTTGGGCGCATGGAGAGAATGAGTGAGGAAAGATTGACCAAGACGATATATGTGTCGGAGGTGGAGGGAACAAGGAGAAGTGGGAGACCAAATTGGAGGTGGAAAGATGGAGTGAAAAAGATTTTGAGTGATCGGGGCCTGAACATTCAGGAGGGTGAAAGGCGGGCAAGGAATAGAGTGAATTGGATCGATGTAGTATACCGGGGTTGACGTGCTGTCAGTGGATTGAATCAGGGCATGTGAAGCATCTGGGGTAAACCATGGAAAGTTCTGTGGGGCCTGGATGTGGAAAGGGAGCTGTGGTTTTGGGCATTATTGCATGACAGCTAGAGACTGAGTGTGAACGAATGGGGCCTTTGTTGTCTTTTCCTAGCGCTACCTCGCACACATGAGGGGGGAGGGGGATGTTATTCCATGTGTGGCAAGGTAGCGATGGGAATGAATAAAGGCAGACAGTGTGAATTATGTGCATGTGTATATATGTATGTGTCTGTGTGTGTATATATATATGTGTACATTGAGATGTATGGGTATGTATATTTGCGTGTGTGGACGTGTATGTATATACATGTGTATGGGGGTGGGTTGGGCCATTTCTTTCGTCTATTTCCTTGCACTACCTCGCAAATGCGGGAGACAGCGACAGAGCAAAATGAATAAATATATATATATATATATATATATATATATATATATATATATAAGTGGGTGTAACTCTGGGCCATGTAAAGTAAAGTAAAAGGAGTAATATACACTGGCTTGTCTTTCTCAGGGATGATCAGGGAAGTACATCATGGGGACCATAATGAAAGTTTCCGTGGGTGAATGTAAGGAAATGCAACTGTAAAGTAAATGATATGGAAAGAACCCTGGGGTAGTACAACAGTGGAGGGATGGTCCTCGGTGCTTGCATGTTGTTGGAGATGCTTGGTGTCACCCTCTCATCCAGAACAGACTGCATACTTGCCCCTCTCTCCAAAACTCTTGCATTCACCTCCGTAACCACCCCATCGATAAAGAAATTAAACAACTATAGAGACTTCATGCACCCCTGCCGAAAACCGACATTCACTGGGAACCAGTCTCTTTCCTCTCTTCCTATTCGTACACATGCCTTACATCCTTGGTAAAAACTTTTCACTGCTTCTAGCAACTTCCTCCCCACCATATACTCTTAAAACCTTCCACAAAGCATCTTTATCAACCCTATCATATGCCTATTCCAGATCCATAAATGCTACATACAAATCCATCTGTTTTTCCTTACATACATATATTTATTTTTCATACTTGATCACTGTTTCCAGTTTGTGTGTGTGTGTGTGTGTGTGTGTGTGTGTGTGTTGTGATGTGTGTGTGCAGGGCACCTGAATAGTAAGTGTCCAGTGTCTTTATGGTAGTTGCATCATGGGTATGAAGGGTCTTGGAATATATCAAAGTGGTGTTTGTAGGGACAGGTGATGTCCAGAGTGTTAGTGGGAGAGTATGACTAGTTTGTCTGGGGAGTGTCGTTTCTGATGTGTTTATGTGTGTGGGTTGGAGTGTAAAACTGAATTAAGAGGGTGGTTGTTTTCTTCATGAGCGATTTCAGTGTGTTTGTTTTGTAAATGTTGTATTTTTTTGGTTGGTGAAATCTGTGAGTAGAGATTACTGAACTGTGCAGCTAGGTTGTTTTTTTTATTTTTACATGGTGAGTGGTTGTTGGTTATAAAGTGGTTTGGCTAGGAGGGGTCCAGTGATGTTGCATAGAATTGGGTGCCAAGTAAGTTGAGGTGGGTCTGTATTGGGGCATCTTTATTTCATGGTGAAAGTGTTTAGTGTTTGTGCTGGCTAGGCAGCCAGTGACTGATCTGAATGCAGTATTTTATGTGGTTTATAGTTTTGTTACATTTGCTTTTGAGAGGGAGTTACCAGACTGCATCTGCTTGAGCTGACACTGTAAGTGAAAATACACCTTTGGAGTAGCTATATCTTTGGGGGTACAGTCTTGTCAAAGAACTTCTCACTTCAAAAGTCTTCATTTTCTGCAACTAGAAGTAGTGCTGCCTAGAACTACAAGATCCTTTTGAATGGTTCTGGGTAACACCATGACTCATTCACAGAAATTCATCCTGGGATGATTATAAATATTAAAATATATATGTATAATTACCTCTAGATCAATTTCTATGAAAGAATCCTGGTGTTACCCATGACCTTTCTAAAGACTCTAGCAGCCCAAGACTGTCCTTCCACTATTAGGGAAATGTAGACTTCTTTGAAGAGAGAAGTCCTTTAATGAGACATTACTCCCAATGATATATCCTTGTCAATGGTGACTTCTCACTTGCAATATGACCTGAAGGTGGTAACCTGTAACACACACACACACACATTTGAAAGTATTTTTTTCATATTTGATTGCCATTTCTTGTATTAGTGAGGTAGTGCAAGAAATAGATGAAGACAGGTTGCATTTGCTCACATACATTCTCTAGCTGCCATGTGCAATGCACAAAAACTACAGCCCCTTATTCATAACAAGTTCCCATTGACCTTTCCACAGTTGTCCTGGCCACTACACTTATACCCTGGTTCAGTCTACTGACAGCATATTGTTCCAGTTCACTCTATCCATTGAATGCCTTTCACCCTCCTGCACCTTCAGGCACCAGCCACTCAAACTCTTTTTTCCTTCCATCCTTTCATCTCCATTTTGGTCTCGCCTTCTTCCTTTTTCCTTCACCACTGACACATATATCTCCTCTTTGTCAAGCTTTCCTCGCTCATTCTCTCAATATGTCCAAACCATTTCAGTATGCCCTCTTCCTCTCTGGTAACTACACTCTTTATGACAACACCTCTCTCTTACCCTTTTATTACTCACCTGATCAAACCACCTCACACTACACTTTGTCCTCAAATAATTCATTCCACTGCATCTGCTGTCCTCTGCACATCCTCATATATAGCCCATGCCTTGTGTCCATTCAACATCGTCGGCACTACTGTACCTTCAAACTTACCCATTTTCACCCTCCCAAATAATTACGCCTTTTTCCACACATTCTTCAATGTTTCCAAAGCCTTCACTTCCTCACCCACAGTGTGACTTGCTTCCACTCCCTGGTGTCTGTTACACTTCACTTTTTTAATATTTTCCATTTAAACTCAAATTCCAGCTACCCTGTCCTCTACCCTACTAAACCCAATAACCTTGCTTTCATTCATATGTACTCTCAACTTCCTCTTTTCATGGACTTTTCCAAACTTCTGAAGTTTCTCGCTCAAATCTTCCACCATTGCTGTGTCATCAGAAAACAATAACTGACTTGTTTCCTAGTCCCCATGACCACCCTACAGACTGCATACTCACCCCTCTCTCCAGTACTCTTGCATTCACCTCCCTAACCACCCCATCCATAAAGAAATCAAACAACCATGGGGACATCACACACCCCTGCCTCAGACCAACCTTCACCAGGAACTAATCACTCTCCTCTCTTCCTACTTGTACACATGCCTTACATCCTTGATAAAAACTTCTCACTACTTCTATCAGCATACCTTGCATACCATATGTTCTCTCTGCTTCTAGCTGCTTACCTCACATACTATATATTCTTAAGACCTTCCACAAAGCACCACTATCAACCCTATCATATGCCTTTCCTAGATCCATAAAGGCCACATACAAAGTCATCTGTTTTTTCTAAGTATTTCTCACATACATTCTTCAAAGCAAACACCTGATCCACACATCCTCTACCACTTCTAAAAACACACTGCTCCTCTCCAACCTGATGCTCCGTACATGCTTTTACCCTCTCAATCAGTACCCTCCCACACAATTTTCCAGGTATACTCAACAAAGTTATGCCACTGTAGTTTGAATATTCACCTTTCTTACCTTTGTCTTTGTAAAATGGCACTATACATGCATTCTGCCAATCCTCAGGCACTTCACCATGATCCATATATACAGTGAATATTCTTACCAACCAATCAACAATGTAGCCTTCAGCAATAACAATACAATAAAGAATATCTTAATGAAAACTCACCAGAAAATTTTGTGGGCTGTGTTTACTGAATACCTTGTAGAAATTGTAAATGCTTTATGGTGGGCAGACTGGTAAGAATCTTTATATTAGACTTGAGCAACATAAATATAGTATAAGAATAAGACAAATGTTAAAAATTATGACCCTTGTAGTGACTGCAGTAATGCTGTTTCATTTATTAACTGTAACTCCTTTACCACAAGAAATATCATTGAATCTTCTATTATTGAATACACAAATTGTAACACTGATATTAGTTTAGGTCTATGCAAACTGAATAGCTTTGTCGTATGCAAAATTTGTAAATGGTTCCCTTTCTTGTCCATGTAATAAAAATGTTATGACAAGCATGATGCCAGATCCAAACACCACCAACCCGAACACCACCCTTTGGTAATGCTTGTTTAACAATGGCATTTCAGCCATGTCTCTTCCTTGTATAAAACTGACTGTTCTATGACTCATGTCTCATGCTTGTATCTCCCCTGACAATGTGATCATTACACGAAAGTGCACATGAGAACTTATTGTGTTTCATTTTCTTAGTGGTCGTATGCTGGGAGACAGCAATTAAGTAATAATAAATAAACATAAATTTCCAAAAGAAAGAACAGAGAAGTGGGCCAAGTGAGGATATTTCCTCTAAGACTTAGTCTTCAGTTCTTAACACTACCTTGCTAATGCGGGAAATGGTGAACATGTATGGGAAAAATATATATATATATATATATATATATATATATATATATATATATATATATATATAATCCCGGGGGATAGGGGCTTAAGAATTCTTCCCACGTATTCCCTGTGTGTCGTAGAAGGCGACTAAAAGGGGAGGGAGCAGGGGGCTGGAAATCCTCCCCTCTCTTTTTTTTTTTAATTTTCCAAAAGAAGGAACAGAGTGGGGCCAGGTGAGGATATTCCACAAAGGCCCAGTCCTCTGTTCTTAACGCTACCTTGCTAACACGGGAAATAGTGAATAGTTTAAAAAAAAAAAGAAAAAAAAGAAATATATATATATATATATATATATATATATATATATATATATATATATATATATATATATATATATATATACATATATATATATTATTATTATTATTATTTTGCTTTGTCGCTGTCTCCCGCGTTTGCGAGGTAGCGCAAGGAAACAGACGAAAGAAATGGCCCAACCCACCCACATACACATGTATATACATACACGTCCACACACGCAAATATACATACCTATATATCTCAATGTACACATATATATACACACACAGACATATACATATATACACATGTACATAATTCATACTGTCTGCCTTTATTTATTCCCATCGCCACCTCGCCACACATGGAATAATGACCCCCTCCCCCCTCATGTGTGCGAGGTAGTCCTAATAAAAGACAACAAAGGCCCCATTCGTTCACACTCAGTCTCTAGCTGTCATGTAATAATGCACTGAAACCACAGCTCCCTTTCCACATCCAGGCCCCACAGAACTTTCCATGGTTTACCCCAGACGCTTCACATGACCTGGTTCAATCCATTGACAGCACGTCAACCCCGGTAAACCACATCGTTCCAATTCACTTTATTCCTTGCATGCCTTTCACCCTACTGCAGGTTCAGGCCCCGATCACTCAAAATCTTTTTCACTCCTTCTTTCCACCTCCAATTTGGTCTCCCTCTTCTCCTTGTTCGCTCCACCTTTGATACATATATCCTCTTGGTCAATCTTTCCTCACTCATTCTCTCCATGTGACCAAACCATTTCAAAACACCCTCTTCTGCTCTGTCAACCACACTCATATATATATATATATATATATATATATATATATATATATATATATATATATATATATATATATATATATTCATACTTGTTTGCCATCATCCATTCCTGATGTCAATCTGCCCTACAGGAAACAGCATACATGTAAGAAAGAAAAGAAAGAAATATGCATATACATTCTTTTCTTTTCCTTCACACATGATTGCTTCATATATATATATTCATTTATTTAGTTAGTGTACTTGATTGCCATTTCCCGCATCAGTGAGGTAGAACCAAGAAACAGACAAAGAATGGCCCATCCATTCATATGCACATGCATATACATATCAACATATATATATATATATATATATATATATATATATATTTTTTTTTTTTTTTTTTTTTTTTTTTTTTTATACTTTGTCGCTGTCTCCCGCGTCTGCGAGGTAGCGCAAGGAAACAGACGAAAGAAATGGCCCAACCCCCCCCCCCCATACACATGTACATACACATGTCCACACACGTGTATACATACCTACACAGCTTTCCATGGTCCACCCCAGACGCCTCACATGCCTTGATTCACTCCACTGACAGCACGTCAACCCCTGTATACCACATCGCTCCAATTCACTCTATTCCTTGCCCTCCTTACACCCTCCTGCATGTTCAGGCCCCGATCACACAAAATCTTTTTCACTCCATCTTTCCACCTCCAATTTGGTCTCCCTCTTCTCCTCGTTCCCTCCACCTCCGACACATATATCCTCTTGGTCAATCTTTCCTCACTCATTCTCTCCATGTGCCCAAACCATTTCAAAACACCCTCTTCTGCTCTCTCAACCACGCTCTTTTTATTTCCACACATCTCTCTTACCCTTACGTTACTTACTCGATCAAACCACCTCACACCACACATTGTCCTCAAACATCTCATTTCCAGCACATCCATCCTCCTGCGCACAACTCTATCCATAGCCCACGCCTCGCAACCATACAACATTGTTGGAACCACTATTCCTTCAAACATACCCATTTTTGCTTTCCGAGATAATGTTCTCGACTTCCACACATTTTTCAAGGCTCCCAAAATTTTCGCCCCCTCCCCCACCCTATGATCCACTTCCGCTTCCATGGTTCCATCCGCTGACAGATCCACTCCCAGATATCTAAAACACTTCACTTCCTCCAGTTTTTCTCCATTCAAACTTACCTCCCAATTGACTTGACCCTCAACCCTACTGTACCTAATAACCTTGCTCTTATTCACATTTACTCTTAACTTTCTTCTTCCACACACTTTACCAAACTCAGTCACCAGCTTCTGCAGTTTCTCACATGAATCAGCCACCAGCGCTGTATCATCAGCGAACAACAACTGACTCACTTCCCAGGCTCTCTCATCCCCAACAGACTTCATACTTGCCCCTCTTTCCAGGACTCTTGCATTCACCTCCCTAACAACCCCATCCATAAACAAATTAACAACCATGGAGACATCACACACCCCTGCCGCAAACCTACATTCACTGAGAACCAATCACTTACCTCTCTTCCTACTCGTACACATGCCTTACAGCCTTGATAAAAACCTTTCACTGCTTCCAGCAACTTGCATCCCCCACCATATACTCTTAATATCTTCCACAGAGCATCTCTATCAACTCTGTGATATGCCTTCTCCAGATTCATAAATGCTACATACAAATCCATTTGTTTTTCTAAGCATTTCTCACATACATTCTTCAAAGCAAACACCTGATCCATACATCCTCTACCACTTCTGAAACCGCACTGCTCTTCCCCAATCTGATGCTCTGTACATGCCTTCACCCTCTCAATCAATACCCTCCCATATAATTTACCAGGAATACTCAACAAACTTATACCTCTGTAATTTGAGCACTCACCTTTATCACCCTTGCCTTTGTACAATGGCACTATGCATGCATTCTGCCAATCCTCAGGCACTTCACCATGAGCCATACATACACTGAATATCCTTACCAACCAGTCAACAACACCGTCACCCCCTTTTTTAATAATTTCCATAGCAATACCTATTCCTATGAGTCCACAGGGAAAATGAAACATGATAAGTTCCCAATTGCACTTTCGTGTAATAATCACATCATCAGGGGAGATACAAGAGAGAAATATAACAATCAGTCGATATACAAAGAAGAGACGTAGCTAGGATGCCATTTGGTAAACGTGATTGTCCAAAACATTCACGATATTGTGTTCATTTTCCCCGTGGACTCATGGGCGAATCTCTCTCTCTCTCTCTCTCTCTCTCTCTCTCTCTCTATCTATCTATCTATCTATATATATATATATATATATATATATATATATATATATAGATATATATACGTGTAGGAAGAGTGGAAAGTGACTGGTTCTCAGTGAATGTAGGTTTGCGGCAGGGGTGTGTGATGTCTCCATGGTTGTTTAATTTGTTTATGGATGGGGTTGTTAGGGAGGTGAATGCAAGAGTTTTGGAAAGAGGGGCAAGTATGAAGTCTGTTGGGGATGAGAGAGCTTGGGAAGTGAGTCAGTTGTTGTTCGCTGATGATACAGCGCCGGTGGCTGATTCATGTGAGAAACTGCAGAAGCTGGTGACTGAGTTTGGTAAAGTGTGTGAAAGAAGAAAGTTAAGAGTAAATGTGAATAAGAGCAAGGTTATTATGTACAGTAAGGTTGAGGGTCAAGTCAATTGGGAGGTAAGTTTGAATGGAGAAAAACTGGAGGAAGTAAAGTGTTTTAGATATCTGGGAGTGGATCTGGCAGCGGATGGAACCATGGAAGCGGAAGTGGATCATAGGGTGGGGGAGGGGGCGAAAATTCTGGGAGCCTTGAAGAATGTGTGGAAGTCGAGAACATTATCTCGGAAAGCAAAAATGGGTATTTTTGAAGGAATAGTGGTTCCAACAATGTTGTATGGTTGCGAGGCGGGGGCTATGGATAGAGTTGTGTGCAGGAGGATGAATGTGCTGGAAATGAGATGTTTGAGGACAATGTGTGGTGTGAGGTGGTTTGATCGAGTAAGTAACGTAAGGGTAAGAGAGATGTGTGGAAATAAAAAGAGCGTGGTTGAGAGAGCAGAAGAGGGTGTTTTGAAATGGTTTGGGCACATGGAGAGAATGAGTGAGGAAAGATTGACCAAGAGGATATATGTGTCGGAGGTGGAGGGAACGAGGAGAAGTGGGAGACCAAATTGGAGGTGGAAAGATGGAGTGAAAAAGATTTTGTGTGATCGGGGCCTGAACATGCAGGAGGGTGAAAGGAGGGCAAGGAATAGAGTGAATTGGATCGATGTGGTATACTGGGGTTGACGTGTTGTCAGTGGGTTGAATCAGGGCATGTGAAGCGTCTGGGGTAAACCATGGAAAGCTGTGTAGGTATGCATATTTGCGTGTGGGTACGTATGTAAATAGATGTGTATGGGGGTGGGTTGGGCCATTTCTTTCGTCTGTTTCCTTGCGCTACCTTGCAGACGCGGGAGACAGCGACAAAGCAAGAAAAAAAAAAAAAAATATATATATATATATATATATATATATATATATATATATATATATATATATATATATATATATATATATATATATATTATTATTATTATTATTTTTTTTTTTTTTTTTTTTTTTTTAAACTTTGTCGCTGTCTCCCGCGTTTGCGAGGTAGCGCAAGGAAACAGACAAAAGAAATGGCCCCCCCCCCCATACACATGTACATACACACGTCCACACACGCAAATATACATACCTACACAGCTTTCCATGGTTTACCCCAGACGCTTCACATGCCTTGCTTCAATCCACTGACAGCACGTCAACCCCTGTATACCACATGACTCCAATTCACTCTATTTCTTGCCCTCCTTTCACCCTCCTGCATGTTCAGGCCCCGATCACACAAAATCTTTTTCACTCCATCTTTCCACCTCCAATTTGGTCTCCCTCTTCTCCTCGTTCCCTCCACCTCCGACACATATATCCTCTTGGTCAATCTCTCCTCACTCATTCTCTCCATGTGCCCAAACCATTTCAAAACACCCTCTTCTGCTCTCTCAACCACGCTCTTTTTATTTCCACACATCTCTCTTACCCTTACGTTACTTACTTGATCAAACCACCTCACACCACACATTGTCCTCAAACATCTCATTTCCAGCACATCCATCCTCCTGCGCACATCTCTATCCATAGCCCACGCCTCGCAACCATACAACATTGTTGGAACCACTATTCCCTCAAACATACCCATTTTTGCTTTCCGAGATAATGTTCTCGACTTCCACACATTTTTCAAGGCTCCCAAAATTTTCGCCCCCTCCCCCACCCTATGATCCACTTCCGCTTCCATGGTTCCATCCGCTGACAGATCCACTCCCAGATATCTAAAACACTTCACTTCCTCCAGTTTTTCTCCATTCAAACTCACCTCCCAATTGACTTGACCCTCACCCCTACTGTACCTAATAACCTTGCTCTTATTCACATTTACTCTCAAATTTTGCTTTGTCGCTGTCTCCCGCGTTTACGAGGTAGCGCAAGGAAACAGACAAAAGAAATGGCCCAACCCACCCCCATATACATGTATATACACACACCTCCACACACGCAAATATACATACCTATACATCTCAATGTACACATATATATACACACACAGACACATACTTATATACCCATGCACACAATTCACACTGTCTGCCTTTATTCATTCCCATCGCCACCTCACCACACACACACACATTATATATATATATATATATATATATATATATATATATATATATATATATATATATATATATATATTCTTAATCATATGCATAACTACACCAGGACCTCCTTGAAAGAGTCCTGGAGTTACTCTAGGACTCCTTTTCTGGGAGCTCTTGCAGCTCCAAGGCTGTGTCACTTCCAGTAAAAGGTACATGATGACTCATTTGGAATGAGAATGAGACTATTGTATTCCTGGTGTTACAGTGTAGCTAAAGGTAACTTTTAACTTGCAGTGTATGCTCATGTCCAGAGCATGAATGGGAAAGTGTAACTCATGTTTGTCTCGGGAGTTTGGTTTCAGATGGATATAAATTTGGTGGGTGGTCTTTAAGATTGAGTTGGAAGGGTGATTGTCAGGTAATATCACACTGTATGTGTTTGCTGAGGGTGGGGATCTCTGAATAGAGGCTGCTGAAGTGTGCAACAGGGGCAGGCTTTTTATTTCTGGCTCTGGGTTGATGGTTAGCCATGGAATGATTTAGATGGAAGGGTTTATGTGCTGTTGCAAATAAATGAATGCCAAGCACTTTGAGGTGGGACTGTATTGAGAAGAACTGTTTCATTTTTTGAGTGTAGATTGTTTGTGGTTGCTATGCAGCCAGTAATTGCTCTGAGTGTTCTATTCTTTGTGGCTTCCAGTTTTGTTATATTCACTTTTGAGAGTGGAAGACCAGGCTTGTGAGGTATAAGTTAGTGGAGTGGATGAATTTTTTGTAGAGGATGCTTTGGCACTTTTTTTGTTCAAATCTGGTGCCAGTTAGTGTTTATGGGTATATAATTTGTGTGTTACTTTGGTGATAATGTTAATGGTATGGGGAGTGAATGTCATATGTTTGTTGTATAAGATGCACTGAATATTTAGTGTTTTATTCAATGGGAGTGATTGTGGATTCAAGAAGACTGAGGTGTGTTAGCTGGATTAGTGTCTGTTTGGGGTTAAACAAGTGACTGAAGACTTCTTTAGAGATACAGACATTCTGTTCTGGTTTTGGGGGCATGTAATTTGTGTGTTACTTTGATGTTAATGTAAATGGTATAAGGAGTGAATGTCATATGTCTGTTGTGTATGATGCATTGAATGGTTAGTGTTTTGTTCAGTGGAAGTGATTGTTTGTTCAAGATGACTGAGGGGTATGAGCTGGATTTGTGTCTGTCTGGGGTTAAACAAGTGACTGAAGACTTTTTTGGAGATGCAGACATTCTGTCCTGGTTGAGCCATATATCCTATTGTGTAATGTAGTGCAGCATGTTTGTTGCTGCTATTAGTGTTAGTGTAGTGTAATCTGATCAAGATTGCTCCTGCATATGAGAGGACCTTCACGCTGTGGTTTGCTGGAGGTAATGGGAGATCATGTAGGAAGAGATTGAAGAGGGTTGAAGAAATAACTGTCCCATGGAGATCTCTGTTGTAGACTTCATGTGTTTTTAAATGTAAAGCCATTGTTAGTGTTGTTAGTGACTGGCATGGTAGCCTGCTGTGAAGTCAACCAGCCACTTATTATCATTGTTGTGGAGGTTGATGTCTAAGTATCTTCTGTGTGAGGATGTGTAAAAAGACATTTTCAAATGCTTTGTTGATATTTATTGTCACTAAAACTATGCAAGACTTGGATTGTGGTAGGTTGAAAGATTATAGGATGTGTTATGTGATGGCAGTGTTTAGAGTGGTGGTAGAGTGGTTCGGTCTGAAGCCATGTTGTGTGGGTGAGAGTGGCACATTTTGCTTAATTCTCTTGTGGATCCATTTTTTGCAGAGTTTGGACACTGGAGACAAAGTGATATAGAGCGGTAAGAGGAGGGGAAGTTGGGTCATTTGGAGGGAATTAGGATTGGTATTATGTTAGCAACTTTCCAGATATTATGGATTTTGTTTTGTAGCTGGATTGGGTGAAGATGTCTGTAAGTGGTTGGATTGTAACTGAGCCTGTGTTTTGTGTGACAGTTCAACATCTTGTCAGAGCCAGTTGCAGGGGAGATCTTTCAGGTTTTAATTGCATTGCATGTATCACTGGAGATGAATAGGAGGTGGGTTGTTGTTTTTGGATTGATTTTGTGTAGGTTTTTCATTACTTTCCTTTTTTGATGTGTTTTTTGCCTCTGATTTTTTACTAGTGTCTCATGAGTATGTGTATTTTTTGGAGAAAGGATTTTGTTAGAATGGATAAGAAGTGCTTTATGAGTGGGAGCTGAATTAGTGCAGATAGTATGGATCTTCTTTAACGTGTGCCATGTTGGTAGTTGTGTGTCTTGTGGTTCATTGAGCTGAGGAAAGAGCACTCATTTGTAGTTTGCCTTAGGTTGGTGAAGTAATTATTTAGAGTGGATATGTTTTCTTATTTCTGTTGGTGAGTGGTTTTATCTCAGCTGGTTTCGTTTTTTCATGAAGTTTTTACTACATGGAAAAAAGTTAGTTTTATTTATTTCTATATTCTTGGCTATGTGCTTTTTGCTGGCTTGGTAAGAGATGCTGATGAAGTGTGAAACTGTATTTCATAGGAATGAGAAATAATCTGTTCTGAAGTTCTGGAGACTTCCCATGTACTGTGTGAAGGATGGTATTATGTTTTTCTGTAGTTTGTGTAAGTCTTTTTTATGACTATGTAGATTGGATGGCCAAGTGGAGTGATATCAGGATGGGTAGGTGGTTAGAGGACCATCTGTGAAGAGTGCTAAAGGTGGTCTGAGTGTTTAGGGCTTGTCAACAGAGGTATGTCTGCTAAGGTTGGCTGCTGAGGATGTTGGGTTAGGAGTCCAGTTGGGTGCTTGTGTTGGATAAGAATATTGAAAGGTTGCAGTTGTTCTATGAGTAGTTCACCTTGGATATCATGGGTATATAAAGGTATTATCATGGGTGTATATGTTTAGTCAAGTGGGATGGTGGGCAGTGAAATCCAAGAGATAAGTGTTGATTGTACTCGTCAGGGTATGCAGCTGGGAAGTATATCTATGGAGGCATGTGTAGGGGGTGAGTTTGTAGGTGTTGATTGTGTTGTAGTTAGTACTGTGAGGTTACACACACACACACACACACATATATATATATATATATATATATATATATATATATATATATATATATATATATATATATATATATATATATATATATTTTCTTTTTTTTTAATATACTTTGTCGCTGTCTCCCGCGTTTGCAAGGTAGCGCAAGGAAACAGACGAAAGAAATGGCCCAACCCACCCCCATACACATGTATATACATACGTCCACACACGCAAATATACATACCAACAGCTTTCCATGGTTTACCCCAGACGCTTCACATGCCTTGATTCAATCCACTGACAGCACGTCAACCCCGGTATACCACATCGCTCCAATTCACTCTATTCCTTGCCCTCCTTTCACCCTCTTGCATGTTCAGGCCCCGATCACACAAAATCTTTTTCACTCCATCTTTCCACCTCCAATTTGGTCTCCCTCTTCTCCTCGTTCCCTCCACCTCCGACACATATATCCTCTTGGTCAATCTTTCCTCACTCATTTTCTCCATGTGCCCAAACCACTTCAAAACACCCTCTTCTGCTCTCTCAACCACGCTCTTTTTATTTCCACACATCTCTCTTACCCTTACGTTACTCACTCGATCAAACCACCTCACACCACACATTGTCCTCAAACATCTCATTTCCAGCACATCCATCCTCCTGCGCACAACTCTATCCATAGCCCATGCCTCGCAACCATACAACATTGTTGGAACCACTATTCCTTCAAACATACCCATTTTTGCTTTCCGAGATAATGTTCTCAACTTCCACACATTCTTCAAGGCCCCCAGAATTTTTGCCCCCTCCCCCACCCTATGATCCACTTCTGCTTCCATGGTTCCATCCGCTGCCAGATCCACTCCCAGATATCTAAAACACTTCACTTCCTCCAGTTTTTCTCCATTCAAACTCACCTCCCAATTGACTTGACCCTCAACCCTACTGTACCTAATAACCTTGCTCTTATTCACATTTACTCTTAACTTTCTTCTTCCACACACTTTACCAAACTCAGTCACCAGCTTCTGCAGTTTCTCACATGAATCAGCCACCAGCGCTGTATCATCAGCGAACAACAGCTGACTCACTTCCCAAGCTCTCTCATCCCCAACAGACTTCATACTTGCCCCTCTTTCCAAAACTCTTGCATTTACCTCCCTAACAACCCCATCCATAAACAAATTAAACAACCATGGAGACATCACACACCCCTGCCGCAAACCTACATTCACTGAGAACCAATCACTTTCCTCTCTTCCTACACGTACACATGCCTTACATCCTCGATAAAAACTTTTCACTGCTTCTAACAACTTTCCTCCCACACCATATATTCTTAATACCTTCCACAGAGCATCTCTATCAACTCTATCATATGCCTTCTCCAGATCCATAAATGCTACATACAAATCCATTTGCTTTTCTAAGTATTTCTCACATACATTCTTCAAAGCAAACACCTGATCCACACATCCTCTACCACTTCTGAAACCACACTGCTCTTCCCCAATCTGATGCTCTGTACATGCTTTCACCCTCTCAATCAATACCCTCCCATATAATTTACCAGGAATACTCAACAAACTTATACCTCTGTAATTTGAGCACTCACTCTTATCCCCTTTGCCTTTGTACAATGGCACTATGCACGCATTCCACCAATCCTCAGGCACCTCACCATGAGTCATACATACATTAAATAACCTTACCAACCAGTCAACAATACAGTCACCCACTTTTTTAATAAATTCCACTGCAATACCATCCAAACCTGCTGCCTTGCCGG
Source organism: Panulirus ornatus (assembly GCF_036320965.1). Lineage (NCBI taxonomy): Eukaryota > Metazoa > Arthropoda > Malacostraca > Decapoda > Palinuridae > Panulirus > Panulirus ornatus. The sequence goes on from NC_092232.1 coordinate 14,758,523, forward strand.
CTTTCATCTTCTGCAAAGCTTTCACTACCTCTTCTCTGTTTACCAAATCATTTTCCCTAACCCTCTCACTTTGCACACCACCTCAACCAAAACACCCTATATCTGCCACTCTATCATCAAACACATTCAACAAACCTTCAAAATACTCACTCCATCTCCTTCTCACATCACCACTACTTGTTATCACCTCCCCATTTGCGCCCTTCACTGAAGTTCCCATTTGCTCCCTTGTCTTACGCACTTTAATTACCTCCTTCCAAAACATCTTTTTATTCTCCCTAAAATTTAATGATACTCTCTCACCCCAACTCTCATTTGCCCTTTTTTTGGCTCTTGCACCTTTCTCTTGACCTCCTGCCTCTTTCTTTCATACATCTCCCAGTCATTTGCTTTATTTCCCTGCAAAAATCGTCCAAATGCCCCTTTCTTCTCTTTCACTCATAATCTTACTTCTTCATCCCACCACTCACTACCCTTTCTAATCTGCCCACCCCCCCACGCTTCTCATGCCACAAGCATCTTTTGCACAAGCCATCACTGCTTCACGAAATACATCCCATTACTCCCCCACTCCCCTTACGTCCTTTGTTCTCACCTTTTTCCATTCTGTATTCAGTCTCTCCTGGTATTTCCTCACACAAGTCTCCTTCCCAAGCTCACTTACTCTCACCACTCTCTTCACCCCAACATTCTCTCTTCTTTTCTGAAAATCTCTACAAAGCTTCACCTTTGCCTCCACAAGATAACGATCAGACATCCCTCCAGTTGTACCTCTCGGCACATTAACATCCAAAAGTCTCTCTTTCGCACGCTTATCAATTAACACATAATCCAATAATGCTCTCTGGCCATCTCTCCTACTTACATACGTATACTTATGTATATCTCTCTTTTTAAACCAGGTATTCCCAGTCACCACTCCTTTTTCAACACATAAATCTACAAGCTCTTCACCATTTCCATTTACAACACTGAACACCCCATATACACCAATTACTCCCTCAACTGCCACATTACTCATCTTTGCTTTCAAATCACCCATCACTATAACCTGGTTGCGTGTATTAAAACTACTAACACACTCACTCAGCTGCTCCCAAAACATTTGCCTCTCTTGATCTTTCTTCTCATGCCTCGGTGCATATGCACCAATAATCACCCATCTCTCTCCATCCACTTTCAGTTTTACTCATATCAATCTAGAGTTTACTTTCTTACACTCTATCACATACTCCCACCACTCCTGTTTCAGGAGTAGTGCTACTCCTTCCCTTGCTCTTGTCCTTTCACTAACCCTTGACTTTACTCCCAAGACATTCCCAAACCACTCTTCCCCTTTACCCTTGAGCTTTGTTTCACTCAGAGCCAAAACATCCAGGTTCCTTTCCTCAAACATACTACCTATCTCTCCTTTTATCTCATCTTGGTTACATCCACACACATTTAGACACCACAATCTGAGCCTTCAAGGAGGATGAGCACTCCCCGAGTGACTCCTTCTGTTTCTCAGTTTAGAAAGTTAAAATACAATATATATATATATATATATATATATATATATATATATATATATATATATATATATATATATATATATACATACATATGACAGCTAGAGACTGAGTGTGAACGAATGTGACCTTTGTTGTCTTTTCCTAGTGCTACCTCGCGTGCATGTGGGGGAGGGGGTTGTCATTTCATGTGTGGCAGGGTGGCGATGGGAATGAATAAAGGCAGCAAGTATGAATTATGTACATTTGTATATATGTATATGTCTGGGTATGTATATATATGTATCTGTTGAAATGTGTAGGTATGTATATGTGTGTGTGTGGACGTGTATGTATATACATGTGTATGTGGATGGGTTGGGCCATTCTTTCGTCTGTTTCCTTGCGCTACCTCACTAACGTGGGAGACAGTGACAATATATAAGTAAAGTATAATAAAATATATATATATATATATATATATATATATATATATATATATATATATATATATATATTATACTCAGTAGCTGTCTCCTGCGTTAGCGAGGTAACGCAAGGAAACAGACGAAGAATGGCCCAACCCACTCACATACACATGTATATACATAAATGCCCATACACGCACATATACATATAAACACATGTACATATTCATACATGCTGCCTTCATCCATTCCTGTCACCACCCCACCACACATGAAGTAGCAAACCACCCCCACACCCCATCAAGGTAGCGCAAGGAAAAGACAACAAAGGCCACATTTGTTCACGCTCAGTGTCTACCTGTCATGTGAAATGCACCAAAACCACAGCTCCCTTTCCACATCCAGGCCCCACAGACCTTTCCATGGTTTACCCCAGACGCTTCACATGCTTTAGTTCAATCCAATGACAACACGTCAGCCTCGGTATACCACATTGTTCCAATTCACTCTATTCGTTGCACGCCTTTCACCCTCCAGTACGTTCAGGCCCTGATCGCTCAAAATCATTTTCACTCCATCCTTCCACCTCCAGTTTGGTCTCCTGCTTATCCTTCCCTCTACCTCTGACACATATCCTCTTGGTCAATCTTTCCTCACTCATTTTCTCCATGTGTCCAAACCATTTCAGCACCCTCTTCTGCTCTCTCAACCATGCTCCTTTTATTACCACTCATCTTTCTTACCCTTTCATTTCTTACTCAATCAAACCACCTCACACCACATATTGTTCTCAAACATTTCACTTCCAACACATCCACCCTCCTCCGCACAACCCTGTCTATGCCCATGCTTCACAACCATATAACATTGTTGGAATCACTATTCCTTCAAACATACCCAATTTTGCTCTGTGAGATAACGTTCTCCCCTTCCACACATTCTTCAACGCTCCCAGAACCTTCTCCCCCTCCCCCAGCCTGTGACTCACTTATGCTTCCATGGTTCTATCTGCTGTCAAGTCCACTCCCAGATATCTAAAACACTTCACTTCCTCCAGTTTTCCTCCATTCAAACTTACCTTCCAATTAACTTGTCCCACAACCTTACTGAACCTGATAACCATGCTATTATTCACAGTTACTCTCAACTATCTCCTTTCACTCACACTTTACCAAACTCGGTCACCAACCTCGGCAGTTTCTCATCCAAATCAGCTGCCAGAGCTGTATCATTAGTGAATAACAACTGACTCACTTCCCAAGCCCTCTCATCCACAACAAATTCTTTCTTAGAAATTGGTCCCGGGATAAATATTTATAATGATAATGATATGTGTTACTGGACTCCTCTTGCATCAGGTTACATCGTGAGTGAAAAGTCAACTTTGGGGAGGTTGCATCACTGGGAGTATAGTTTTGTCAAAGAACTTCTCACTCCAAAGGAGTCTTATCATTTCCCTGTTACTGGAATATCATCATCATCTGGAGAGGAAGTCATGGGTAACATCAAGATCCTTTCTTAGAAAGGGTTCCTGGTGCAATTATGAATAGATCAATAAATATATCTAGTGTTATCAGAATCTGCCTGCAAGTGGTTACACAGTGAGTGAGAGGTCACTTTCATCAAGACTGTATCTTTGTCAGTGGATGGAAAGAAGTACAGTTTATTGGAGGATCATCTCGCTCTGAAGGTGTCCATTATTTCTACTTCTGCATGAAATACATCCCTAAAGCTGCAGGAATCCTGTAAAAGGGGTCATAGGGTTGTATGATATATATATATATATATATATATATATATATATATATATATATATATATATATATATATATATATATAGTACTTGTGACTCCTGGACCAAAATGTGTTTATGGATGATTTTTTACAGTGTGACCAAAATGGGGTAACAGGCTTTTCTGTACTGATTCAAGCTGTCAGAATAAGTTGCACTGTACAGGCTATATAATAGCAAATAGTTCATAAATATATGATCATATACACCTTTCCACCACTTTACTGAACAGCATCACAAACTATCACAATTGAGTGCTGGCACTTCACCCTAAATGGTAAAGCTATTCACAACCACTTTAGTCCTCATCCTTTATCAAACATGAGATTTAGTGAGTCACTAATAGCCTTTTTCGACCAGAATTTCTCTTTTTAATCATGTGGTTCTTAAAGAGTGAATTATTTTCTTTCCATAATCTATGAACACAAAATCATCAAGCATGATACAATGATCAATAGCCAATCTTAATAAAATATCAGTCTGAAAGAGGCAATATCCCAAGTCATGGACTGAAGGGGGATGCTGGCTCTTGCTTATTTACTGCAGAGTGACTCGGACATCCTACTGGATGTCCAATACTACCAGGATCCTATAAATTTCAACGTAATCTTCATACCTACAAATTACAAATACTTAATTATTACAAGAAAGAGTTATGAAACCTTATGACATAGTAAACATATTATCCAAAGAGTTCTGAGACACATATGCAAGAGATTTGAGAAACTCCTGAGTTCTTGTATATGATGACCTAAATGTTTAGTTAGTAACTGAAACAACACTTGGTGTTAAGCTGAATGTATGAATGGTCAATTAATTTACTTAACCTATTTTTGTCTTGGTGTCAGTATTTTCAGAGAGTAACTAAACCTTTGAGCCGTTGTCTTAACAAGTAACTGCATCTCACAGGCTGGGTCCAAGAAGTCCCTTATCAGTTCTCATCTGAAGTAACTGTTCTCTAATGAAAAATCAATTTACATTCTGGTGCTAAAGATTTAGAATTGTTTCAAGATCATTACTGCATAGATAAATATCAATGTAATTACACTGCTATAATAAATGTTTTAGCATTACAAGATTTTGTGTGAAATTTTTTCAATATTTTGTTAAGAATTACCACTGATGAAACCAAATATGGGGCCCCTTGAACACATCCAGAGTATATGTTCTCCACTCCTCAAATGAGAGGCATCACAGAAAATCTTAATCTTAAAAAATTAATTACCATCATTCCCTGGACGTTGCAGTGTCACCGAATCGGAAACAAATAACGATCGGTCGCTAAGTGTGCACCATTTTCAGTTTTGAATCCGCACACCAAAATGTTTTGTTTTTCATTTCTTTCACCATTAGAAAATGAGATTACCCACCAGTGTCTCAGTGTATGAACAATTAATAGGCATTATGAATATTCAAGAATACCTTTAACTGCACTGTAGGGCTCTTAAACTTAACATTATATCAGTATTAACAGAAATGCATCAAACCACTTTTGACAGCGCCACTCTTACTGAAATATGAATTCACTTTCTTACAAAGAGAATTCTCAGTCTTTTATGTTCCCTAGATTTCCTTATCATTTTAACCTTCTGTAACTTATTATCAATAGCTTATCATGGGCTTTATATTCAGTTTTCAAGTTCAACAAACTTAACTATTTTTTTACCACCTTAACTTTATAACTCTTGAATGCAGAAGCTGCAAGCCTCCCTTCTTTTATATTTGTGATAAAAATATTCATGGCAGTTATGGTTGCTAAAGTTTCTCCACATCTTTCCAGATGTGTTCACTTATCACCCTCACATATTACATAATTTTCATATATGTTAATGTCTTCTCTCCTTTAGATAATGGTTAGACTAGAAAAGATTTATTCGTTGCAAATTCTACTGGACTTTGGATGCCAGACAATGGATGCTGGATTCCGACCTGAGAGGGCTTTAGATCCTCGAGGGTCTCTATAAATACAGTAGGTAGGGGTTCAGACATCTGACTCAGTCTTCAAGACATCTGACATGGTCACTCGACTAGTGCCAGGACTTGCTTCCCTTGAGCGTTCCTGCAAAAGTAAGTAAGAATTTTATCAATATTTCATCGGTGCATATTTCTTTTATATCATCAATTAATCAAATATATATATATATTCTTTCTTTTCTTTTAAACTATTCGCCATTTCCCGCGCCAGCGAGGTAGCGTTAAGAACAGAGGACCGGGCCCCTGAGGGAACATCCTCACCTAGCCCCCCTTCTCTGTTCCTTCTTTTGGAAAATTAAAAAAAGAAAAAAAAAAAAAAATATATATATATATATATATATATATATATATTTTTTTTTATTTATTATACTTTGTCGCTGTCTCCCGCATTTGCGAGGTAGCGCAAGGAAACAGACAAAAGAAATGGCCCAACCCCCCCCATACACATGTATATACATACGTCCACACACGCAAATATACATACCTACACAGCTTTCCATGGTTTACCCCAGATGCTTCACATGCCTTGATTCAATCCACTGACAGCACGTTAACCCCGGTATACCACATCGCTCCAATTCACTCTATTCCTTGCCCTCCTTTCACCCTCCTGCATGTTCAGGCCCCGATCAGACAAAATCTTTTTCACTCCATCTTTCCACCTCCAATTTGGTCTCCCTCTTCTCCTTGCTCCCTCCACCTCCGACACATATATCCTCTTGGTCAATCTTTCCTCACTCATCCTCTCCATGTGCCCAAACCACTTCAAAACACCCTCTTCTGCTCTCTCAACCACGCTCTTTTTATTTCCACACATCTCTCTTACCCTTACGTTACTCACTCGATCAAACCACCTCACACCACACATTGTCCTCAAACATCTCATTTCCAGCACATCCATCCTCCTGCGCACAACTCTATCCATAGCCCACGCCTCGCAACCATACAACATTGTTGGAACCACTATTCCTTCAAACATACCCATTTTTGCTTTCCGAGATAATGTTCTCGACTTCCACACATTCTTCAAGGCCCCCAGAATTTTCGGCCCCCCCCCCCACCCTATGATCCACTTCCACTTCCATGGTTCCATCCGCTGCCAGATCCACTCCCAGATATCTAAAACACTTCACTTCCTCCAGTTTTTCTCCATTCAAACTCACCTCCCAATTGACTTGACCCTCAACCCTACTGTACCTAATAACCTTGCTCTTATTCACATTTACTCTTAACTTTCTTCTTCCACACACTTTACCAAACTCAGTCACCAGCTTCTGCAGTTTCTCACATGAATCAGCCACCAGCGCTGTATCATCAGCGAACAACAACTGACTCACTTCCCAAGCTCTCTCATCCCCAACAGACTTCATACTTGCCCCTCTTTCCAAAACTCTTGCATTTACCTCCCTAACAACCCCATCCATAAACAAATTAAACAACCATGGAGACATCACACACCCCTGCCGCAAACCTACATTCACTGAGAACCAATCACTTTCCTCTCTTCCTACACGTACACATGCCTTACATCCTCGATAAAAACTTTTCACTGCTTCTAACAACTTTCCTCCCACACCATATATTCTTAATACCTTCCACAGAGCATCTCTATCAACTCTATCATATGCCTTCTCCAGATCCATAAATGCTACATACAAATCCATTTGCTTTTCTAAGTATTTCTCACATACATTCTTCAAAGCAAACACCTGATCCACACATCCTCTACCACTTCTGAAACCACACTGCTCTTCCCCAATCTGATGCTCTGTACATGCCTTCACCCTCTCAATCAATACCCTCCCATATAATTTACCAGGAATACTCAACAAACTTATACCTCTGTAATTTGAGCACTCACTCTTATCCCCTTTGCCTTTGTACAATGGCACTATGCACGCATTCTGCCAATATATATATATATATATATATATATATATATATATATATATATATATATATATATATATATATATATATATATTTATATATATATATATATATATATATATATATATATATATATTTATATATATATATATATATATATATATATATATATATATATATATATATATATATATATATATCTTTCTTTTCTTTCAAACTATTCGCCATTTCCCGCATTAGCGAGGTAGCGTTAAGAACAGAGGACTGGGCCTTGAGGGAATACCCTCACCTGGCCCAATTCTCTGTTCCTTCTTTTGGAAAATTAAAAAAAAACAAAAAAAAACGAGAGGGGAGGATTTCCAGCCCCCCGCTCCCTCCCCTTTTAGTCGCCTTCTACGACACGCAGGGAATACGTGGGAAGTATTCTTTCTCCCCTATCCCCAGGGATAATATATATATATATATATATATATATATATATATATATATATATATATATATATATATATATATATTATCCTGGGGATATGGGGAAAAAGAATACTTCCCACATATTCCCTGCGTGTCGTAGAAGGCGACTAAAAGGGAAGGGAGCGGGGGGCTGGAAATCCTCCCCTCTCGTTTTTTTTTTTTAATTTTCCAAAAGAAGGAACAGAGAAGGGGGCCAGGTGAGGGTATTCCCTAAAAGGCCCAGTCCTCTGTTCTTAACGCTACCTCGCTATCGCAGGAAATCGCGAATTGTATGAAAAAATATATATTTATGTTTATTTATTTATTATACTTTGTCGCTGTCTCCCGCGTTTGCGAGGTAGCGCAAGGAAACAGACGAAAGAAATGGCCCAACCCCCCCATACACATGTATATACATATGTCCACACACGCAAATATACATACCTACACAGCTTTCCATGGTTTACCCCAGACGCTTCACATGCCTTGATTCAATCCACTGACAGCACGTCAACCCCGGTATATCACATCGCTCCAATTCACTCTATTCCTTGCCCTCCTTTCACCCTCCTGCATGTTCAGGTCCCGATCACACAAAATGTTTTTCACTCCATCTTTCCACCTCCAATTTGGTCTCCCTCTTTTCCTTGTTCCCTCCACCTCCGACACATATATCCTCTTGGTCAATCTTTCCTCACTCATCCTCTCCATGTGCCCAAACCACTTCAAAGCACCCTCTTCTACTCTCTCAACCACGCTCTTTTTATTTCCACACATCTCTCTTACCCTTACGTTACTCACTCGATCAAACCACCTCACACCACACATTGTCCTCAAACATCTCATTTCCAGCACATCCATCCTCCTGCGCACATCTCTATCCATAGCCCACGCCTCGCAACCATACAACATTGTTGGAACCACTATTCCTTCAAACATACCCATTTTTGCTTTCCGAGATAATGTTCTCGACTCCCACACATTCTTCAAGGCTCCCAGAATTTTTGCCCCCTCCCCCACCCTATGATCCACTTCCGCTTCCATGGTTCCATCTGCTGCCAGATCCACTCCCAGATATCTAAAACACTTCACTTCCTCCAGTTTTTCTCCATTCAAACTCACCTCCCAATTGACTTGACCCTCAACCCTACTGTACCTAATAACCTTGCTCTTATTCACATTTACTCTTAACTTTCTTCTTCCACACACTTTACCAAACTCAGTCACCAGCTTCTGCAGTTTCTCACATGAATCAGCCACCAGCGCTGTATCATCAGCGAACAACAACTGACTCACTTCCCAAGCTCTCTCATCCCCAACAGACTTCATACTTGCCCCTCTTTCCAAAACTCTTGCATTTACCTCCCTAACAACCCCATCCATAAACAAATTAAACAACCATGGAGACATCACACACCCCTGCCGCAAACCTACATTCACTGAGAACCAATCACTTTCCTCTCTTTCTACACGTACACATGCCTTACATCCTCAATAAAAACTTTTCACTGCTTCTAACAACTTTCCTCCCACACCATATATTCTTAATACCTTCCACAGAGCATCTCTATCAACTCTATCATATGCCTTCTCCAGATCCATAAATGCTACATACAAATCCATTTGCTTTTCTAAGTATTTCTCACATACATTCTTCAAAGTAAACACCTGATCCACACATCCTCTACCACTTCTGAAACCACACTGCTCTTCCCCAATCTGATGCTCTGTACATGCCTTCACCCTCTCAATCAATACCCTCCCATATAATTTACCAGGAATACTCAACAAACTTATACCTCTGTAATTTGAGCACTCACTCTTATCCCCTTTGCCTTTGTACAATGGCACTATGCACGCATTCCGCCAATCCTCAGGCACCTCACCATGAGTCATACATACATTAAATAACCTTACCAACCAGTCAACAATACAGTCACCCCCTTTTTTAATAAATTCCACTGCAATACCATCCAAACCTGCTGCCTTGCCGGCTTTCATCTTCCGCAAAGCTTTCACTACCTCTTCTCTGTTTACCAAATCATTTTCCCTAACCCTCTCACTTTGCACACCACCTCGACCAAAACACCCTATATCTGCCACTCTATCATCAAACACATTCAACAAACCTTCAAAATACTCACTCCATCTCCTTTTTTTTTTTTTTTTTCATACTATTCGCTATTTCCCGCATTAGCGAGGTAGCGTTAAGAACAGAGGACTGAGCCTTTGAGGGAACATCCTCACTTGGCCCCCTTCTCTGTTCCTTCTTTAGGAAAATGAAAAACGAGAGGGGAGGATTTCCAGCCCCCCCGTTCCCTTCCCTTTTAGTCGCCTTCTACGACACGCAGGGAATACGTGGGAAGAATTCTTTCTCCCCTATCCCTATATATATGTATATATATATATATATATGTATATATATATATATATATATATATATATATATATATATATATATATATATATATATATATATATATATATTTTATTTATTTTGCTTTGTCGCTGTCTCCCGTGTAAGCAAGGTAGCGCAGGGAAACAGACAAAAGAATGGCCCAACCCACCCACATACACATGCATATGCATACACGTTCACACACGCAAATATATATATACCTATACATCTCAATGTATACATATGTATATATACACACACACAGACATATACATATATACACATGTACATAATTCATAGTCTGCCTTTATTCATTCCCACTGCCACCCCGCCACACATGAAATAACAACCCCCTCATGTGCGCGAGGTAGCGCTAGGAAAGGACAACGAAGGCCACTTTTGTTCACACTCTTTCTGTAGCTGTCATGTAATAATGCACTGGAACCACAGCTCCCTTAACACATTCAGGCCCCACAAAACTTTCCATGGTTTACCCCAGACACTTCACATACCCTGGTTCAATCCATTGACAGCATGTCGACCCCGGTATACCACATCATTCTAATTCACTCTATTCCTTGCACGCCTTTCACCCTCCTGCATGTTCAGACCCCGATCACTCAAAATCTTTTTCGCTCCATCTTTCCACCTCCAATTTGGTCTCCCACTTCTCCTCGTTCCCTCCAACTCTGACACACATATCCTCTTGGTCAATCTTTCCTCACTCATTCTCTCCATGTGACCAAACCATTTCAAAACACCCTCTTCTGCTCTCTCAACCACACTCTTTCTATTACCACATACTCTCTTACCCTATTGTTACTTACTCGATCAAACCACCTCACACCACATATTGTCCTCAAACATCGCATTTCCAGCACATCCACCCTCCTCTGCACAACTCTATCCATAGCCTACGCCTCGCAACCATATAACATTGTTGGAACCACTATTCCTTTAAACATACCCAATTTTGCTTTTTGAGATAATGTTCTCGACTTCCACACATTCTTCAACGCTCCCAGAACTTTCGCCCCCTCCCCCACCCTATGGTATCTAAAACACTTCACTTCCTCCACTTTTTCTCCATTCAAACTTACCTCCCAATTGACTTGTACCTCAATCCTACTGTACCTAATATCCATGCTCTTATTCATATTTACCCTCAGCTTTCTTCTTTCACACACTTTACCAAACTCAGTCACCAGCTTCTGCAGTTTCTCACCCAAATCAGCCACCAGCACTGTATAATCAGCAAACAACAGCTGACTCACTTCTCAAGCTCTCTCATCCACCACAGACTGCAAACTTGCCCCTCTTTCCAAAACTCTTGCATTCACCTCCCTAACAACCCCATTAATAAACAAAGTAAACAACCATGGAGACATTACACACCCCTGCCGCAAACCTACATTCACTAAGAACCAATCTCTTTCCTCTCTTCCTACACGTACACAGGCCTTACATCCTTGATAAAAGCTTTTCACTGCTTCTAACAACTTGCCTCCCACACCATATATTCTTAATATCTTCCACAGAGCATCTCTATCAACTCTATCATATGCCTTCTCCAGATCCATAAATGCTACATACAAATCCATTTGCTTTTCTAAGTATTTCTCACATATATTCTCCAAAGCAAACACCTGATCCACACATCCTCTACCACTTCTGAAACCACACTGCTCTTCCCTAATCTGATGCTCTATACATGCCTTCACCCTCTCAATCAATACCCTCCCATATAATTTACCAGGAATACTCGACAAACTTATACCTCTGTAATTTGAGCACTCACTTTTATCCCCTTTGCCTTTGTACAATGGCACTATGCAAGCATTCCGCCAATTCTCAGGCACCTCACCATGAGTCATACATACATCAGATAACCTTACCAACCAGTCAACAATACAGTCACCCCTTGTTTAATAAATTCCACTGCAATACCATCCAAACCCGCTGCCTTGCCGGCTTTCATCTTCCGCAAAGCTTTTACTACCTCTTCACTGATTACCAAATCATTTTCCCTAACCCTCTCACTTTGCACACCACCTTGACCAAAACACCCTATATCTGCCACTCTATCATCAAACACATTCAACAAACCTTCAAAATACTCACTCCATCTCCTTCTCACATCACCACAACTTGTTATCACCTCCCCATTAGCCGCCTTCACTGAAGTTCCCATTTGTTCCTTTGTCTTACGCACTTTATTTACCTCCTTCCAAAACATCTTTTTATTCTCCCTAAAATTTAATGATACTCTCCCACCCCAACTCTCATTTGCCCTCTTTTTCACCTCTTGCATCTTTCTCTTGACCTCTTGCCTCTTTCTTTTATACATCTCCCACTCATGTGCATTATTTCCCTGCAAAAATCGTCCAAATGCCTCTCTCTTCTCTTTCATTAACAATCTTACTTCTTCATCCCACCATTCACTACCCTTTCTAATCTGCCCACCTCAAACGCTTCTCATGCCACAAGCATCTTTTGCGCAAGCCATCACTGCTTCCCTAAATATATCCCATTATTCCCCCACTCCCCTTATGTCCTTTGTTCTCACCTTTTTCCATTCTGTACTCAGTCTCTTCTGGTACTTCCTCACACAAGTCTCCTTCCCAAGCTCTCTTACTCTCACCACTCTCTTCACCCCAACATTCTCTCTTCTTTTCTGAAAACCTCTACAAATCTTCACCTTCGCCTCCACAAGATAATGATCAGGCATCCCTCCAGTTGCACCTCTCAGCATATTAACATCCAAAATTCTCTCTTTTCCTAGCGCTACCTCACGTGCATGCGGGGGGAGGGCGGGTGTCATTTAATGTGTGGTGGGGTGGCGACGGAAATGAATAAAGGCGGCAAGTATGAATTATGTACACGTGTATATATGTATATGTCTGTGTATATGTATATATATGTATACATTGAAATGTATAGGTATGTATATGTGCGTGTGTGGACGTGTATGTATATACATGTGTATGTGGGTGGGTTGGGCCATTCCTTATCTGTTTCCTTGCGCTACCTCGCTAACGCAGGAGATGGCGGTTAAGTATAGAAAATAGATAAATAGATAATACACACACACACACACACACACACATATATATATATATATATATATATATATATATATATATATATATATATATATATATATATATTACATTATATTTATTTATTATACTTTGTCACTGTCACCCGCATTAGCGAGGTAGCGCAAGGAAACAGGAAAGAATGGCCCAACCCACCCACATACACATGTATATACATACACGTCCACACACGCACATATACATACCTATACATTTCAATGTATACATATATATACATACACAGACATATATATACGTGTACATAATTCATACTTGCTGCCTTTATTCATTCCCGTCATCACCCCGCCACACATGAAATGACACCCCCCTCCCCCTTCATGCACGTGAGGTAGCGCTAGGAAAAGACAACATAGGCCACCTTCGTTCACACTGTCTCTAGCTGTCATGTATAATGCACCCAAACCACAGCTCCCTTTCCACATCCAGGCCCCACAAAACTTTCCATGGTTTACCCTAGACGCTTCACATTCCCTGGTTCAACCCACTGACAGCACATCGACCACGGTATACCCTCCTCCGCACCACCATCTCCCGCATTAGTGAGGTAGTGGAAGGAAACAGACGAGGAATGGCATAATCCAATCACATAAACATGAATATACATTAACGCCCACATATGCACATACATATACATATACAGACATATAAAATATACACATGCTCATATCCGTATTTGCTGCCTTCATCCATTTTTGTCGCCACCCCGCCACACATGAAATAGCATCCCCCACCCCCACCCTCAAGTGAGGCAGCACCAAGAATGGACAAAAAGACCATGTTCACTCACACTCAGTCTCTAGCTTTCATGTGTAATGCCCCATAACCACAGCTCCCTTTCCACATCCAGGCCCCACAGACCTTTCCATGGTTTACCTCAGACGCTTCACATGCCCTGGTTCAATCCATTGACCGCACGTCAACCCCAGTATGCCACATCATTCCAATTCACTCTATTCCTTGCACGCCTTTCACCCTCCTGTATGTTCAGGCCCCGATCACTCAAAATCTTTTTCACTCCATTCTTCCTCCTCCAATTTGGTCTCCTGCTTTTCCTTCATCTCTCCACCTCTGATACATATATCCTCTTTGTCAATCTTTCCTCACTCGTTCTCTCCATGTGTCCAAACCATTTCAATACACCCTCTTCTGCTCTCTCAACCACACTCTTTTTATTTCCATACATCTCTCTTACCCTATCATTACTTACTCAATCAAACCACCTCACACCACATGTTGTCCTCAAACATTTCATTTACATCACATCCACCCTCCTCCGCACAACCCTATCTATAGCCCATGCCTTGCAGTCATATAATATTGTTGGAACCACTATTCCTTCAAACATACCCATTTTTGCTCTCTGAGATAACATTCTTCAACGCTCCCAGAACCCTCGCATCTCCCCCACCCTGTGACTCACTTTTGCTTCCATGGTTCCATCTGCTGCTAAGTCCACTCCCAGATATCTAAAGCACTTCATTTCTTCCAGTTATTCTCCATTCAAACATACCTGCCAATTTACTTTCACTTAACCCTACTGAACCTGATAACCTTGCTCTTATTCACATTTACTCTCAACTTTCCTCTTTCACACACATCACCAAACTCAGTCACCAACTTCTGCAGTTTCTCACAGGAATCATTCGCTATTTCCCGCATTAGCAAGGTAGCGTTAAGAACAGAAGACTGAGCCTTAGAGGGAATATCCTCTCTTGGCCTTCCTCTCTGTTCCTTCTTTTGGAAAATTAAAAAAAATGGGAGGGAAGGATTTCCAGCCGCTACTCCCTCCCCATTTAGTCGCCTCTAATGACATGCAGGGAAGTGTTCTTTCTCCCATGTCCCCAGGGATGATATATATATATATATATATATATATATATATATATATATATATATATATATATATATATATATATATAAATATATATATGTATTTATTATATATTTTATTTTGCTTTGTCGCTGTCTCCCGCGTTAGCGAGGTAGCGCAAGGAAACAGACGAAAGAATGGCTCAACCAACCCACATACAAATGTATATACATACACATCCACACAAGCAAATATACATACCTATACATCTCAATGTATGCATATATATACACACACAGACATATACATATATACACATGTACATAATTCATACTATCTGCTTTTATTCATTCCCAGTGCCACACCGCCACACATGAAATAACAACCCCCTCCACCGGCATGTGCGTGAGGTAGCGCTAGGAAAAGAAAACAAAGGCCACATTTGTTCACACTCAGTCTCTAGCTGTCATGTAATAATGCACCGAAATCAAAGCTCCCTTTCCACATCCAGGACCCACAGAACCACAGAACTTTCCATGGTTTATATATATATATACATATATATATATATATATATATATATATATATATAGAGAGAGAGAGAGAGAGAGAGAGAGAGAGAGAGAGAGAGAGAGAGAGAGAGAGAGAGAGAGAGAGGCATTTGGACGATTTTTGCAGGGAAAAAATGCAATTGAGTGGGAGATGTATAAAATAAAGAGACAGGAGGTCAAGAGAAAGGTGCAAGAGGTGAAAAAAAGGGCAAATGAGAGATGGGATGAGAGAGTATCATTAAATTTTAGGGAGAATAAAAAGATGTTCTGGAAGGAGGTAAATAAAGTGCATAAGACAAGGGAGCAAATGGGAACTTCAGTGAAGGGCGCAAATGGGGGGGTGATAACAAGTAGTGGTGATGTGAGAAGGAGATGGAGTGAGTATTTCGAAGGTTTGTTGAATGTGTTTGATGATAGAGTGGCGGATATAGGGTGTTTTGGTCGAGGTGGTGTGCAAAGTGAGAGGGTTAGGGAAAATGATTTGGTAAACAGAGAAGAGGTAGTGAAAGCTTTGCGGAAGATGAAAGCCGGCAAGGCAGCAGGTTTGGATGGTATTGCAGTGGAATTTATTAAAAAAGGGGGTGACTGTATTGTTGACTGGTTGGTAAGGTTATTTAATGTATGTGTGACTCATGGTGAGGTGCCTGAGGATTGGCGGAATGCGTGCATAGTGCCATTGTACAAAGGCAAAGGGGATAAGAGTGAGTGCTCAAATTACAGAGGTATAAGTTTGTTGAGTATTCCTGGTAAATTATATGGGAGGGTATTGATTGAGAGGGTGAAGGCATGTACAGAGCATCAGATTGGGGAAGAGCAGTGTGGTTTCAGAAGTGGTAGAGGATGTGTGGATCAGGTGTTTGCTTTGAAGAATGTATGTGAGAAATACTTAGAAAAGCAAATGGATTTGTATGTAGCATTTATGGATCTGGAGAAGGCATATGATAGAGTTGATAGAGATGCTCTGTGGAAGGTATTAAGAATATATGGTGTGGGAGGAGAGTTGTTAGAAGCAGTGAAAAGTTTTTATCGAGGATGTAAGGCATGTGTACGTGTAGGAAGAGAGGAAAGTGATTGGTTCTCAGTGAATGTAGGTTTGCGGCAGGGGTGTGTGATGTCTCCATGGTTGTTTAATTTGTTTATGGATGGGGTTGTTAGGGAGGTAAATGCAAGAGTTTTGGAAAGAGGGGCAAGTATGAAGTCTGTTGGGGATGAGAGAGCTTGGGAAGTGAGTCAGTTGTTGTTCGTTGATGACACAGCGCTGGTGGCTGATTCATGTGTGAAACTGCAGAAGCTGGTGACTGAGTTTGGTAAAGTGTGTGGAAGAAGAAAGTTAAGAGTAAATGTGAATAAGAGCAAGGTTATTAGGTACAGTAGGGTTGAGGGTCAAGTCAATTGGGAGGTGAGTTTGAATGGAGAAAAACTGGAGGAAGTTAAGTGTTTTAGATATCTGGGAGTGGATCTGGCAGCGGATGGAACCATGGAAGCGGAAGTGGATCATAGGATGGGGGAGGGGGCGAAAATTCTGGGGGCCTTGAAGAATGTGTGGAAGTCGAGAACATTATCTCGGAAAGCAAAAATGGGTATGTTTGAAGGAATAGTGGTTCCAACAATGTTGTATGGTTGCGAGGCGTGGGCTATGGATAGAGTTGTGCGCAGGAGGATGGATGTGCTGGAAATGAGATGTTTGAGGACAATGTGTGGTGTGAGGTGGTTTGATCGAGTGAGTAACGTAAGGGTGAGAGAGATGTGTGGAAATAAAAAGAGCGTGGTTGAGAGAGCAGAAGAGGGTGTTTTGAAGTGGTTTGGGCACATGGAGAGGATGAGTGAGGAAAGATTGACCAAGAGGATATATGTGTCGGAGGTGGAGGGAACAAGGAGAAGAGGGAGACCAAATTGGAGGTGGAAAGATGGAGTGACAAGGATTTTGTGTGATCGGGGCCTGAACATGCAGGAGGGTGAAAGGAGGGCAAGGAATAGAGTGAATTGGAGCGATGTGGTATACCGGGGCTGACGTGCTGTCAGTGGATTGAATCAAGGCATGTGAAGCGTCTGGGGTAAACCATGGAAAGCTGTGTAGGTATGTATATTTGCGTGTGTGGACGTATGTATATACATGTGTATGGGGGGGGGGGTTGGGCCATTTCTTTCGTCTGTTTCCTTGCGCTACCTCGCAAACGCGGGAGACAGCGACAAAGTATAAAAAAAAAAAAAAAAATATATATATATATTAGTTTTGATGCACGAGACCGGGTTATAGTGATGGGTGATTTGAATGCAAAGGTGAGTAATGTGGCAGTTGAGGGAATAATTGGTATACATGGGGTGTTCAGTGTTGTAAATGGAAATGGTGAAGAGCTTGTAGATTTATGTGCTGAAAAAGGACTGGTGATTGGGAATACCTGGTTTAAAAAGAGAGATATACATTAATATACATATGTAAGTAGGAGAGATGGCCAGAGAGCGTTATTGGATTATGTGTTAATTGATAGGCGCGCGAAAGAGAAACTTTTGGATGTTAATGTGCTGAGAGGTGCAACTGGAGGGATGTCTGATCATTATCTTGAGGAGGCGAAGGTGAAGATTTGTAGAGGTTTTCAGAAAAGAAGAGAGAATGTTGGGGTGAAGAAAGTGGTGAGAGCAAGTGAGCTTGGGAAGGAGACTTGTGTGAGAAAGTACCAGGAGAGACTGAGTATGGAATGGAAAAATGTGAGAACAAAGGAGGTAAGTGGAGTGGGGGAGGAATGGGATGTATTTAGGGAAGCAATGATGGCTTGCGCAAAAGATGCTCGTTGCATGAGAAGCATGGGAGGTGGGCAGATTAGAAAGGGTAGTGAATGGTGGGATGAAGAAATAAGATTGTTAGTGAAAGAGAAGAGAGAGGCATTTGGACAATTTTTGCAGGGAAATAATGCAAATGAGTGGGAGATGTATAAAAGAAAGAGGCAGGAGGTCAAGAGAAAGGTGTAAGAGTTGAAAAAGAGGGCAAATGAGAGTTGGGGTGAGAGAGTATCATTAAATTTTAGGGAGAATAAAAAGATGTTTTGAAAGGAGGTAAATAAAGTGCATAAGACAAGGGAACAAATGGGAACCTCAGTGAAGGGGGCAAATGGGGAGGTGATAACAAGTAGTGGTGATGTGAGAAGGAGATGGAGTGAGTATTTTGAAGGTTTGTTGAATGTGTTTGGTGATAGAGTGGCAGATATAGGGTGTTTTGGTTGAGGTGGTGTGCAAAATGACAGGGTTAGGGAAAATGATTTGGTAAACAGAGAAGAGGTAGTAAAAGCTTTGTGTAAGATGAAGGCTGGCAAGGCAGTGGGGTTGGATGGTATTGCAGTGGAATTTATTAAAAAAGGGGGTGACTGTATTGTTGACTGGTTGGTAAGGTTATTTAATGTATGTATGACTCATGGTGAGGTGCCTGAGGATTGGCGGAATGCCTGCATAGTGCCATTGTACAAAGGCAAAGGGGACAAAGGTGAGTGCTCAAATTACAGAGGTATAAGTTTGTTGAGTATTCCTGGTAAATTATATGGGAGGGTATTGATTGAGAGGGTGAAGGCATGTACAGAGCATCAGATTAGTGAAGACCAGTGTGGTTTCAGAAGTGGTAGAGGATGTGTGGATCAGGTGTATGCTTTGAAGAATGTATGTGAGAAATACTTAGAAAAGCAAATGGATTTGTATGTAGCATTTATGGATCTGGAGAAAGCATATGATAGAGTTGTTAGAGATGCTCTGTGGAAGGTATTACGAATATATGGTGTGGGAGGCAAGTTGTTAGAAACAGTGAAAAGTTTTTATTGAGGATGTAAGGCATGTGTACGTGTAGGAAGAGAGGAAAGTGATTGGTTCTCATTGAATGTAGGTTTGCGGCAGGGGTGTGTGATCTCTCCATGGTTGTTTAATTTGTTTGTGGATGGGGTTGTTAGGGAGGTGAATGCAAGTTTTGGAAAGAAGGGCAAGTATGCAGTCTGTTGTGGATGAGAGAGCTTGGGAAGTGAGTCAGTTGTTGTTCACTGATGATACAGTGCTGGTGGCGGATTCATGTGAGAAACTGCAGAAGCTGGTGACTGAGTTTGGTAAAGTGTGTGAAAGAAGAAGGTTGAGAGTAAATGTGAATAAGAGTGAGGTTATTAGGTACAGTAGGGTTGAGGGTCAAGTCACTTGGGGAGGTAAGTTTGAATGGAGGAAAACTGGAGGAAGTGAAGTGTTTTAGATATCTGGGAGTGGATTTGGCAGTGGATGGAACCATGGAAGCAGAAGTGAATCATAGAGTGGGGGAGGGGGCGAAAATTCTGGGAGCGTTGAAGAGTGTGTGGAAGTCGAGAACATTATCTCGGAAAGCAAAAATAGGTATGTTTGAAGAAATAGTGGTTCCAACAATGTTGTATGGTTGCGAGGCATGGGCTATGGATAGAGTTGTGCACAGGAGGATGGATGTGCTGGAAATGAGATGTTTGAGGACAATATGTGGTGTGAGGTGGTTTGGTCGAGTAAGTAATAATAGGGTAAGAGGTGTGGTAATAAAAAGTGTGGCTGAGAGAGCAGAAGAGGGTGTTTTGAAATGGTTTCGTCACATGGAGAGAATGAGTGAGGAAAGATTGGCCAAGAGGATATATGTGTCATAGGTGGAGGGAATGAGAAGTGGGAGACCAAATTGGAGGTGGAAAGATGGAGTGAAAAAGATTTTGAGTGATCGGGGCCTGAACATGCAGGAGGGTGAAAGGCGTGGTATACCGGGGTCGACGTGCTGTCAATGGATTGAACCATGGCATGTGAAGCATCTGAGGTAAACCATGGAAAGTTCTGTGGGGCCTGGATGTGGAAAGGGAGCTGTGGTTTTGGTGCATTATTACATGACAGCTAAAGACTGAGTGTGAACAAATGGGGCCTTTGTTGTCTTTTCCTAGCACTACCTCGCACACATGAGGGGGGAAGGGGTTGTTTTTACATGTGTGGCGAGGTGGCGATGGGAATGAATAAAGGCAGACAGTATGAATTATGTACATGTATATATATATATATATATATATATATATATATATATAAATATATGTCTGTGTGTGTATATATATGTATACATTGAGATGTATAGGTATGTATATTTGCGTGTGTGGACGTGTCTGTGTATACATGTGTATGTGGGTGGGTTGGGCCATTTTTTTGTCTGTTTCCTTGCGCTACATCGCTAGTGCGGGAGACAGCGACAAAGCAAAATAAATATGTATGAGTGAACTCATAGGAAGGTACTTGATCATGTGCAAAATTGTGATCCTTTCCAATAAGTCCTCTGTTCTTAACGCTACCTCGCTAATGCGGGAAATGGCGAATAGTTTGAAAGAAAAAGAATATATATATATATATATATATATATATATATATATATATATATATATATATATATATATATATATTGCATTCACCTCCCTAACAACCCCATCCATAAACAAATTAAACAACCATGGAGACGTCACACACCCCTGCCGCAAACCTACATTCACTGAGAACCAATCACTTTCCTCTCTTCCTACACGTACACATGCCTTACATCCTCGATAAAAACTTTTCACTGCTTCTATATATATATATATATATATATATATATATATATATATATATATATATATTTTTTTTTTTTTTTTTCAAACTATTCGCCATTTCCCGCATCAGCGAGGTAGCGTTAAGAACAGAGAACTGGGCCACTGAGGGAATATCCTCACCTGGCCCCCTTCTCTGTTCCTTCTTTTGGAAAATTAAAAAAAAATTGAGAGGGGAGGATTTCCAGCCCCCCGCTCCCTCCCCTTTTAGTCGCCTTCTACGACACGCAGGGAATACGTGGGAAGTATTCTTTCTCCCCTATCCCCAGGGATAATATATATATATATATATATATATATATATATATATATATATATATATATATATATATATATATACATATATACACATATATATATATATATATATATATATATATATATATATATATATATATATATATATATATATATATATATATATTTTCTTTCTTCTTTCATACTATTCGCCATTTCCCGCACATTGGCGAGGTAGCGTTAAGAACAGAGAACTGGGCCTTAGAGGGAATATCCTCACCTGGCCCCCTTCTCTGTTCCTTCTTTTGGGGAAAAAAAAAGTACAATTGGTATAGGTCATTGCAACTCCTCTGAAAACTGTAACCTTACTGTGTCAGCGAGGTAGCGTTAAGAACAAAGGACTGGGCCTTTGAGGGAATATCCTCACCTTGCCCCCTCCTCTGTTCCTTCTTTTGGAAAATTAAAAAAAAAGAAAAACAAATTTGCCATTTGTTTTTCTAAGTATTACTCACATACATTTTTCAACGTAAACACCTGATTCATACATCCTTTACCACTTCTGAAACCACACTGCTCCTCCCCAATCTGATGCTCTGTACATGCCTTCACCCTCTCAATCAATACCTTCCCATATAATTTCTCAGGAATATTCAACAAACTTATGCCTATGTAATTCGAACACTCACCTTTATCCCCTTTCCCTTTGTACAATGGCACTATGCATGCATTCTGCCAATCCTCAAGCACTTCACCATAAGCCATACATACATTGAAGATCCTCACCAACCAGTCACCCCCTTTTCTAATAAATTCCACTGCAATACCATCCAAACCCACCGCCTTGACGGCTTTCATCTTCCGCAAAGCTTTCACTACCTCTTCTCTGTTTACCAAATTATTTTCCCTGACCCTCTCACTTCGTTCACCACCTCGACCAAAACACCCTATATCTGCCACTCTATCATCTAACACATTCAACAAACCTTCAAAATACTCACTCCATCTCCTCCTCACATCACCACTACCTGTTAATACCTCCCCATTAGCCCCCTTCACCGATGTTCCTACTTGTTCTCTTGTTTTACATCCTTCTAAAACATCTTTATATTCTCCGTAAAATTCAATGATACTCTCTCACCCTAACTCTCGTTTGCCCTCTTTTTCACCTATTGCACCTTTCTTTTGATTTCTTGCCTCTTTCTTTTATACATATCCCAGTCATTTGCACTATTTCCCTGCAAAAATTGTCCAAATGCCTCTCTCTTCTCTTTCACTAATAAGCTTACTTCTTCATCCCACCACTCACTACCCTTTCTAATCTACCCACCTCCCACGCTTCTCATGCCACAAGCTTCTTTTACGCAAACCATCACTGCTTCCCTAAATACATCCCATTCCTCCCCACTCCCCTTACGTCCTTTGTTCTCACCTTTCTCCATTCTGCACTCAGTCTCTCATGGTACTTCCTCACACAGGTCTCCTTCCCAAGCTCAATTACTCTCACCTCTCTATTCACCCCAACATTTTCTCTTCTTTTCTGAAAACCTCTACAAATCTTCACATTCGCCTCCACAAGATAATGATCAGACCCCTCCAGTTGCACCTCTCAGCACATTAACATCCAAAAGTCTCTCTTTTACGCGCCTATCAATTAACACGTAATCCAATAACTCTCTCTGGCCATCTCTCCTGCTTACATATGTATACTTATGGATATTTCTCTTTTTAAACCAGGTATATATATATATATATATATATATATATAATTTTTTTTTGCTTTGTCGCTGTCTCCCGCGTTTGCGAGGTAGCGCAAGGAAACATACGAAAGAAATGCCCAACCCACCCCCATACACATGTATATACATACACGTCCATATATATATATATATATATATATATATATATATATATATATATATATATATATATATATATATATATGTGGTGTGGAAAGCAAGTTGTTATAAGCAGTGAAAAGTTTTTATCGAGGATGTAAGGCTTGTGTATGAGTAGGAAGAGAGGAAAGTGATTGATTCTCAGTGAGTATTGGTTTGGGGCAGGGGTGCATCATGTCTCCATGGTTGTTTAATTTGTTTATGGATGAGGTTGTTAGGGAGGTGAATACAAGAGTTTTGGAGAGACAGGCAAGTATGGAGTCTGTTGTGGATGAGAGAGCTTGGGAAGTGAGTCAGTTGTTTGCTGATGATACAGTGCTGGTGGCTGATTCGGGTGAGAAACTGCAGAAGCTAGTGAATGAGTTTGGTAAAGTGTGTGAAGGAAGAAAGCTAAGAGTTAATGTGAAAAAGAGCAAGGTTATTAGGTACAGTACGGTTGAGGAACAAGTCAATTGGGAGGTAAGTTTGAATGGAGAAAAACAAGAGGAAATGAAGTGTTTTAGATACCTGGGAGTGGATTTGACAGCGGATGGAACCATGGAAGGGGAAGTGAATCATAGGGAAGGGGAGGGGTGAAAGTTCTGGGAGCGTTGAAAAATGTGTGGAAGTCGAGAACGTTATCTTGGAAAGCAAAAATGGGTATGCTTGAAGGAATAGTGATTCCAGTAATATTATATGGTTGTGAGGCGTGGGTTATAGAGTTGTGCGGAGGGGGGTGGATGTGCTGGAAATGAGATGTTTGAGGACAATATGTGGTGTGAGGTGGTTTGACCGAGTAAGTAATGAAAGGGTGAGAGAGATGTGTGGTAATAAAAAGAAAGTGGTTGAGAGAGCAAAAGAGGGTGTTTTGAAATGGTTTAGTCACACGGAGAGAATGAGTGAGGAAAGATTGACCAAGAGGATATATGTGTCAGAGGTGGAGGGAATGAGGAGAATTGGGAGACACATATATCCTCTTGGTCAATCTTTCCTCACTCATTCTCTCCATGTGCCCAAACCATTTCAAAACACCCTCTTCTCCTCTCTCAACCACGCTTTTTTTATTTTTTTTTTCTTTTTTCCCCAAAAGAAGAAACAGAGAAGGGGGCCAGGTGAGGATATTCCCTCAAAGGCCCAGTCCTCATCATCTGTTCTTGACGCTACCTCGCTAATGCGGGAAATGGTGATTAGTATAAAAAATATATATATATATATATATATATATATATATATATATATATATATATATATATATATATATATATATATATATCATACTATTCGCCATCTCCCACATTAGCATATATATATATATATATATATATATATATATATATATATATATATATATATATATATATATATATATATATATATATATATCATACTATTCGCCATCTCCCACATTAGCATAAATATATATATATATATATATATATATATATATATATATATATATATATATATATATATATATATATATATATATATATATATATATATATATATATATTTCATACTATTCGCCATCTCCCACATTAGCAAGGTTGCGTTAAGAACACAGGACTGGATGTTTGAGGGAATATCCTCACCTGGCCCCCTTCTCTGTCCCTTCTTTTGGAAAATTAAAAAAACCGAGAGGGGAGGATTTCCAGCCCCCCCGCTCCCTTCCCTTTTAGTCGACTTCTACGACACGCAGCGGGAAGTATTCTTTCTCTCCTATCCCCTATCCCCTATATATATATATATATATATATATATATATATATATATATATATATATATATATATATATAGGATATAGTCTTGGGTAATATTTTGCTCAGATTTTCAAGTTCTTCAGATTTTCATGAAACTCAGGGTATATGTGGTTAAATTGATGAGAACTACTATTGACGTTTGTGTAAATATATTATACATTTCCTTTTTCCATAGCCAGAGGTTGAACCATTATGTGACATTCATTTTTTCATTCATTTCAAGCTAGAAGTTTCAGTTTTCTAAATTGTTTCTTACATTTTTCATATGTATATATATGTATGTGTGTGTGTGTGTGTATATGTGCATGTGTATGTATATGTGTGTGTATGTGTATATGTATATATATATGTATATTATCCCTGGGGATAGGGGTGAAAGAATATTTCCCACGTATTCCTCGCGTGTCGTAGAAAGCGACTAGAGGGGTCGGGAGCAGGGGGCCAGAAATCCTCCCCTCCTTGTATTAACTTTCTAAAATGGGAAACAGAAGAAGGAGTCACACGGGGAGTGCTCATCCTCCTCGAAGGCTCAGAGTGGGGTGCCTAAATGTGTGTGGATGTAACCAAGATGTGAAAAAAGGAGAGATAGGTAGTATGTTTGAGGAAAGAAACCTGGATGTTTTGGCTCTGAGTGAAACGAAGCTCAAGGGTAAAGGGGAAGAGTGGTTTGGGAATGTCTGGGGAGTAAAGTCAGGGGTTAGTGAGAGGACAAGAGCAAGGGAAGGAGTAGCACTACTCCTGAAACAGGAGTTGTGGGAGTATGTGATAGAATGTAAGAAAGTAAATTCTCGATTAATATGGGTAAAACTGAAAGTTGATGGAGAGAGGTGGGTGATTATTGGTACATATGCACCTGGGCATGAGAAGAAAGATCATGAGAGGCAAGTGTTTTGGGAGCAGCTGAATGAGTGTGTTAGTGGTTTTGATGCACGAGACCGGGTTATAGTGATGGGTGATTTGAATGCAAAGGTGAGTAATGTGGCAGTTGAGGGAATAATTGGTATACATGGGGTGTTCAGTGTTGTAAATGGAAATGGTGAAGAGCTTGTAGATTTATGTGCTGAAAAAGGACTGATGATTGGGAATACCTGGTTTAAAAAGCGAGATATACAAAAGTATACTTATGTAAGTAGGAGAGATGGCCAGAGAGCGTTATTGGATTACATGTTAATTGACAGGCGTGCGAAAGAGAGACTTTTGGATGTTAATGTGCTGAGAGGTGCAACTGGAGGGATGTCTGATCATTATCTTGTGGACGCAAAGGTGAAGATTTGTATGGGTTTTCAGAAAAGAAGAGTGAATGTTGGGGTGAAGAGGGTGGTGAGAGTAAGTGAGCTTGGGAAGGAGACCTGTGTGAGGAAGTACCAGGAGAGACTGAGTACAGAATGGAAAAAGGTGAGAACAATGAAAGTAAGGGGAGTGGGGGAGGAATGGGATGTATTTAGGGAATCAGTGATGGATTGCGCAAAAGATGCTTGTGGCATGAGAAGAGGGGGAGGTGGGTTGATTAGAAAGGGTAGTGAGTGGTGGGATGAAGAAGTAAGAGTATTAGTGAAAGAGAAGAGAGAGGCATTTGGACGATTTTTGCAGGGAAAAAATGCAATTGAGTGGGAGCTGTATAAAAGAAAGAGACAGGAGGTCAAGAGAAAGGTGCAAGAGGTGAAAAAAAGGGCAAATGAGAGTTGGGGTGAGAGAGTATCATTAAATTTTAGGGAGAATAAAAAGATGTTCTGGAAGGAGGTAAATAAAGTGCGTAAGAAAAGGGAGCAAATGGGAACTTCAGTGAAGGGCGCAAATGGGGAGGTGATAATAAGTAGTGGTGATGTGAGAAGGAGATGGAGTGAGTATTTTGAAGGTTTCTTGAATGTGTTTGATGATAGAGTGGCAGATATAGGGTGTTTTGGTCGAGGTGGTGTGCAAAGTGAGAGGGTTAGGGAAAATGATTTGGTAAACAGAGAAGAGGTAGTGAAAGCTTTGCGGAAGATGAAAGCCGGCAAGGCAGCAGGTTTGGATGGTATTGCAGTGGAATTTATTAAAAAAGGGGGTGACTGTATTGTTGACTGGTTGGTAAGGTTATTTAATGTATGTATGACTCATGGTGAGGTGCCTGAGGATTGGCGGAATGCTTGCATAGTGGTCTCCCACTTCTCCTCGTTCCCTTCACCTCCGACACATATATCCTCTTGGTCAATCTTTCCTCACTCATTCTCTCCATGTGCCCAAACCACTTCAAAACACCCTCTTCTGCTCTCTCAACCACGCTCTTTTTATTTCCACACATCTCTCTTACCCTTACGTTACTCACTCGATCAAACCACCTCACACCACACATTTTCCTCAAACATCTCATTTCCAGCATATCCATCCTCCTGCGCACAACTCTATCCATAGCCCACGCCTCGCAACCATACAACATTGTTGGAACCACTATTCCTTCAAACATACCCATTTTTGCTTTCCGAGATAATGTTCTCGACTTCCACACATTCTTCAAGGCCCCCAGAATTTTCGCCCCCTCCCCCATCCTATGATCCACTTCCACTTCCATGGTTCCATCCGCTGCCAGATCCACTCCCAGATATCTAAAACACTTAACTTCCTCCAGTTTTTCTCCATTCAAACTCACCTCCCAATTGACTTGACCCTCAACCCTACTGTACCTAATAACCTTGCTCTTATTCACATTTACTCTTAACTTTCTTCTTCCACACACTTTACCAAACTCAGTCACCAGCTTCTGCAGTTTCACACATGAATCAGCCACCAGCGCTGTATCATCAGCGAACAACAACTGACTCACTTCCCAAGCTCTCTCATCCCCAACAGACTTCATACTTGCCCCTCTTTCCAAAACTCTTGCATTTACCTCCCTAACAACCCCATCCATAAACAAATTAAACAACCATGGAGACATCACACACCCCTGCCGCAAACCTACATTCACTGAGAACCAATCACTTTCCTCTCTTCCTACACGTACACATGCCTTACATCCTCGATAAAAACTTTTCACTGCTTCTAACAACTTTCCTCCCACACCATATATTCTTAATACCTTCCACAGAGCATCTCTATCAACTCTATCATATGCCTTCTCCAGATCCATAAATGCTACATACAAATCCATTTGCTTTTCTAAGTATTTCTCACACATTCTTCAAAGCAAACACCTGATCCACACATCCTCTACCACTTCTGAAACCACACTGCTCTTCCCCAATCTGATGCTCTGTACATGCCTTCACCCTCTCAATCAATACCCTCCCATATAATTTACCAGGAATACTCAACAAACTTATACCTCTGTAATTTGAGCACTCACTCTTATCCCCTTTGCCTTTGTACAATGGCACTATGCACGCATTGCGCCAATCCATATGTACAGACATATGCATACATACATATGTACATAATTCATACTTGTTGCCTTTATTCATTCCCATCACCACCCCGCCACACATGTAATGACAACCCCCTCCCATCACATACACTCGAGGTAGTGCTAGGAAAAGACAACAAAGGCCACATTCGTTCACATTCAGTCTCTAGCTGTCATGTATAATGCACTGAAACCACAGCTCCCTTTCCACATCCGGGCCCCACAAAATTTTCCATGTTTTACCCCACATGCTTCACATGCCCTAGTTCGATCCATTGACAGCATGTCGACCCCGATATACCACATCGTTCCAATTCAATCTATTCCTTGCAAGACTTTCACCCTCCTGCATGTTCAGGTCCCGATCGCTGAATATCTTTTTCACTCTATCCTTCTACCACCAATTTGTGAACAAGTGTGAGCGAATATGGTCTTTCTGCCTCTTTCTTGTGCTACCCCGCATGGGCGCAGGAGAGGGGGATGCTATGGAAAGGGAGCTGTGGTTTTGATGCATTACACATGACAGCTAGAGACTGAGTGTGAATGAATGTGGCCTTTGTTGTCTTTTCCTAGCGCTATTTCATGTGCCCGGGGGAGGGGGTGCCATTTCAAGTGTGGTAGGGTGGCGATGGGAATGGATGGAGGCAGCAAGTATGAATATATACATTTGAATATATGTATGTATGCGTTCAAATGTGTAGTTATGTATATATGTGTGTGTGGGCGTTTATGTATATACATGTGTTTGTGGGTGGGTTTGTTCCATTCTTTTCTCTGTTTCCTTGCGCTACCTTGCTAATGCGGGAGACAGCGACAAAGTAAAAAACATATAAAATAGTGTATATAGTGTGAATATATATATATATATATATATATATATATATATATATATATATATATATATATATATATATATATATATATATATATATATATGAAAAGAGTGGGAGGTGGGTTGATTAGAAAGGGTAGTGAGTGGTGGGATGAAGAAGTAAGAGTATTAGTGAAAGAGAAGAGAGAGGCATTTGGACGATTTTTGCAGGGAAAAAATGCAATTGAGTGGGAGATGTATAAAAGAAAGAGACAGGAGGTCAAGAGAAAGGTGCAAGAGGTGAAAAAAAGGGCAAATGAGAGTTGGGGTGAGAGAGTATCATTAAATTTTAGGGAGAATAAAAAGATGTTCTGGAAGGAGGTAAATAAAGTGCGTAAGACAAGGGAGCAAATGGGAACTTCCGTGAAGGGCGCAAATGGGGAGGTGATAACAAGTAATGGTGATGTGAGAAGGAGATGGAGTAAGTATTTTGAAGGTTTGTTGAATGTGTTTGATGATAGAGTGGCAGATATAGGGTGTTTTGGTCGAGGTGGTGTGCAAAGTGAGAGGGTTAGGGAAAATGATTTGGTAAACAGAGAAGAGGTAGTGAAAGCTTTGCGGAAGATGAAAGCCGGCAAGGCAGCAGGTTTGGATGGTATTGCAGTGGAATTTATAAAAAAAGGGGGTGACTGTATTGTTGACTGGTTGGTAAGGTTATTTAATGTATGTATGACTCATGGTGAGGTGCCTGAGGATTGGCGGAATGCGTGCATAGTGCCATTGTACAAAGGCAAAGGGGATAAGAGTGAGTGCTCAAATTACAGAGGTATAAGTTTGTTGAGTATTCCTGGTAAATTATATGGGAGGGTATTGATTGAGAGGGTGAAGGCATGTACAGAGCATCAGATTGGGGAAGAGCAGTGTGGTTTCAGAAGTGGTAGAGGATGTGTGGATCAGGTGTTTGCTTTGAAGAATGTATGTGAGAAATACTTAGAAAAGCAAATGGATTTGTATGTAGCATTTATGGATCTGGAGAAGGCATATGATAGAGTTGATAGAGATGCTCTGTGGAACGTATTAAGAATATATGGTGTGGGAGGAAAGTTGTTAGAAGCAGTGAAAAGTTTTTATCGAGGATGTTAGGCATGTGTACGTGTAGGAAGAGAGGAAAGTGATTGGTTCTCAGTGAATGTAGGTTTGCGGCAGGGGTGTGTGATGTCTCCATGGTTGTTTAATTTGTTTATGGATGGGGTTGTTAGGGAGGTAAATGCAAGAGTTTTGGAAAGAGGGGCAAGTATGAAGTCTGTTGGGGATGAGAGAGCTTGGGAAGTGAGTCAGTTGTTGTTCGCTGATGATACAGCGCTGGTGGCTGATTCATGTGAGAAACTGCAGAAGCTGGTGACTGAGTTTGGTAAAGTGTGTGGAAGAAGAAAGTTAAGAGTAAATGTGAATAAGAGCAAGGTTATTAGGTACAGTAGGGTTGAGGGTCAAGTCAATTGGGAGGTGAGTTTGAATGGAGAAAAACTGGAGGAAGTGAAGTGTTTTAGATATCTGGGAGTGGATCTGGCAGCGGATGGAACCATGGAAGCGGAAGTGGATCATAGGGTGGGGGAGGGGGCGAAAATTCTGGGGGCCTTGAAGAATGTGTGGAAGTCGAGAACATTATCTCGGAAAGCAAAAATGGGTATGTTTGAAGGAATAGTGGTTCCAACAATGTTGTATGGTTGCGAGGCGTGGGCTATGGATAGAGTTGTGCGCAGGAGGATGGATGTGCTGGAAATGAGATGTTTAAGGACAATGTGTGGTGTGAGGTGGTTTGATCGAGTGAGTAACGTAAGGGTAAGAGAGATGTGTGGAAATAAAAAGAGCGTGGTTGAGAGAGCAGAAGAGGGTGTTTTGAAGTGGTTTGGGCACATGGAGAGGATGAGTGAGGAAAGATTGACCAAGAGGATATATGTGTCGGAGGTGGAGGGAGCAAGGAGAAGAGGGAGACCAAATTGGAGGTGGAAAGATGGAGTGAAAAAGATTTTGTGTGATCGGGGCCTGAACATGCAGGAGGGTGAAAGGAGGGCAAGGAATAGAGTGAATTGGAGCGATGTGGTATACCGGGGTTGACGTGCTGTCAGTGGATTGAATCAAGGCATGTGAAGCGTCTGGGGTAAACCATGGAAAGCTGTGTAGGTATGTATATTTGCGTGTGTGGACGTATGTATATACATGTGTATGGGGGTGGGTTGGGCCATTTCTTTCGTCTGTTTCCTTGCGCTACCTCGCAAACGCGGGAGACAGCGACAAAGTATAAAAAAAAAAAAAATTGTGTGTGTTGTTAGAAGCAGTGAAAAGTTTTTATCGAGGATTTAAGGCATGTGTATGTGTAGGAAGAGAGGAAAGTGATTGGTTCTCATTGAATGTAGGTTTGTGGCAGGGGTGTGTGATGTCTCCATGGTCGTTTAATTTGTTTATGGATGGGGTTGTTAGGGAGGTGAATGCAAGAGTTTTGGAAAGAGGGGCAAGTATGAAGTCTGTTGTGGATGAGAGAGCTTGGGAAGTCAGTTGTTGTTCGCTGATGATACAGCGCTGGTGGCTGATTCATGTGAGAAACTGCAGAAGCTGGTGACTAAGTTTGGTAAAGTGTGTGAAAGAAGAAAGTTAAGAGTAAATGTGAATAAGAGCAAGGTTATTAGGTACAGTAGGGTTGAGGGTCAAGTCAATTGGGAGGTAAGTTTGAATGGAGAAAAACCGGAGGAAGTAAAGTGTTTTAGATATCTGGGAGTGGATCTGGCAGCGGATGGAACCATGGAAGTGGAAGTGAATCATAGGGTGGGGGAGGAGGCGAAAATCCTGGGAGCCTTGAAGAATGTGTGGAAGTCGAGAACATTATCTCGGAAAGCAAAAATGGGTATGTTTGAAGGAATAGTGGTTCCAACAATGTTGTATGGTTGCGAGGCGTGGGCTATGGATAGAGTTGTGCGCAGGAGGGTGGATGTGCTGGAAATGAGATGTTTGAGGACAATGTGTGGTGTGAGGTGGTTTGACCGAGTAATTAATGTAAGGGTAAGAGAGATGTGTGGAAATAAAGAGAGCGTGGTCGAGAGAGCAGAAGAGGGTGTTTTGAAATGGTTTGGGCACATGGAGAGAATGAGTGAGGAAAGATTGACCAAGAGGATATATGTGTCAGAGGTGGAGGGAACGAGGAGAAGTGGGAGACCAAATTGGAGGTGTGATTTTGTGTGATCAGGGCCTGAACATGCAGGAGGGTGAAAGGAGGGCAAGGAATAAAGTGAATTGGATTGATGTGGTATACTGGGGTTGATGTGCTGTCAGTGGATTGAATCAGGGCATGTGAAGTGTCTGGGGTAAACCATGGAAAGTTGTGTGGGGCCTGGATGTGGAAAGGGAGCTGTGGTTTCGGGCATTATTGCGTGATGGCTGGAGACTGAGTGTGAACGAATGGGGCCTTTGTTTTCTTTTCCTAGTGCTATCCCGCACACATGAGGGGGGAGGGGGATGGTATTCCATGTGTGGCGAGGTGGCGATGGGAATGAATAGGGGCAGACAGTGTGAATTGTGTGCATGGGTATATATGTACGTGTCTGTGTGTGTATATATATGTGTACATTGAGATGTGTAGGTATGTATATTTGCGTGTGTGGGCGTGTATGTGTTTACATTGTGTATGGGGGTGGGTTGGGCCATTTCTTTCGTCTGTTTCTTGCACTACCTCACAAACGCGGGAGACAGCGACAAAGCAAAATAATGATAATATATATATATATATATATATATATATATATATATATATATATATATATATATATATATATATATATATATATTTATTTATTCATTTTTCTATTTGCTTTGTCGCTGTCTCCCACGTTTGCGAAGTAGCGCAAGGAAACAGACGAAAGAAATGGCCCAACCCACCCCCATACACATGTACATACATACACGTCCACACATGCAAATATACATACCTATACATCTCAATGTACACATATATATACACACACAGACACATACATATATACCCATACACACAATTCACACTGACTGCCTTTATTCATTCCCATCGCCACCTCGCCACACATGGAATACCATCCCCCTCCCCCCTCATGTGTGCGAGGTAGCGCTAGGAAAAGACAACAAAGGCCCCATTCGTTCACACTCAGCCTCTAGCTGTCATGCAATAATGCCCGAAACCACAGCTCCACAAACCGACATTCACTGAGAACCAATCACTTTCCTCTCTTCCTACTCGTACACATGCCTTATATCCTTGATAAAAACTTTTCACTGCTTCTAGAACTTGCCTCCCACACCATATGCTCTTAATACCTTCCACAGAGCATCTCTATCAACTCTATCATATGCCTTCTCCAGATCTATAAATGCTACATACAAATCCATCTGTTTTTCTAAGTATTTCTCACATACATTCTTCAAATCAGACACCTGATCCACACATACTCTACCACTTCCGAAACCACACTTCTCTTCCCAGTCTGTTGCTCTGTACATGCCTTTACCCCCTCAATCAGTACTGTCCCATGTAATATCCCAGGAATACTCAACAAACTTATCCCTGTGTAATTTGAACACTCAACTTTATCCCCTTTGCCTTTGTACAATGGCACTATGCATGCATTCCGCCAGTCCTCAGACACTTCACCATGAGCCATACATACAAGAAATATCCTTACCAACCAGTCAACAACACAGTCACCCCCTTTTTTAATATATTCCACTGCAGTACCATCCAAACCCACCACCTTGCTGGCTTTCATCTTCTGCAAAGCTTTCAATACCTTCACTACCCTCCCCTCCTTGTATTTTAACTTTCTAAAAGGGGAAACAGAAGGAGTCATGTGGGGAGTGCTCATCCTCTTTGAAGGCTCAGATTGGGGTGTCTAAATGTGTGTGGATGAAACCAAGATGAGAAAAAAGGAGAGATAGGTAGTATGTTTGAGGAAAGGAACCTGGATGTTTTGGCTCTGAGTGAAACGAAGCTCAAGGGTAAAGGGGAAGAGTGGTTTGGGAATGTCTTGGGAGTAAAGTCAGGGGTTAGTGAGAGGACAAGAGCAAGGGAAGGAGTAGCACTACTCCTGAAACAGGAGTGGTGGGGGTATGTAATAGTGTGTAAGAAAGTAAACTCTAGATTGATATGGTTAAAACTAAAAGTGGATGGAGAGAGATGGGTGATTATTGGTGCAGATGCAGTTGGGCATGAGAAGAAAGATCATGAGAGGCAAGTGTTTTGGGCGCAGCAGAGTGAGTGTGTTAGTAGTTTTGATGCACAAGACCGGGTATAAGTGATGGGCGATCTGAATGCAAAGGTGAGTGATGTGGCAGTTGAGGGAATAATTGGTGTACATGGGGTGTTCAGTGTTGTAAATAGAAATGGTGAAGATCTTGTAGATTTATGTGCTGAAAAAGGACTGGTGATTGGGAATACCTGGTTTAAAAAGAGAGATATACATAAGTATACGTATGTAAGTAGGAGAGATGGCCAGAGAGCATTATTGGATTACGTGTTCATTGATAGGTGTGCAAAAGAGAGACTTTTGGATGTTAATGTGCTCAGAGGTGCAACTGGAGGGATGTCTGATCATTATCTTTTGGAGGCGAAGGTGAAGATTTGTAGAGGTTTTCAGAAAAGAAGAGATAATGTTGGGGTGAAGAGAGTGGTGAGAGTGAGCTTGGGAAGGAGACCTGTAGGAGGAAGTACCAGGAGAGAATGAATACAGAATGGAAAAAGGTGAGAACAAAGGACGTAAAGGGAGTGGGGGAGGAATGGGATGTATTTAGGGAAGCAGTGAAGGCTTGCGCAAAAGATGCTTGTGGCATGAGAAGCGTGGGAGGTGGGCAGATTAGAAAGGGTAGTGAGTGGTGGGGTGAAGAAGTAAGATTATTAGTGAAAGAGAGGACAGAGGCATTTGAATGATTTTTGCAGGAAAATAATGCAAATGGCTCGGAGATGTATAAAAGAAGGAGGCAGGAGGTCAAGAGAAAGGTGCAAGAGGTGAAAAAGAGGGCAAATGAGAGTTGGGGTGAGAGAGTATCATTAAATTTTTGGGAGAATAAAAAGATGTTTTGGAAGGAGGTAAATAAAGTGCATAAGACAAGGGAACAAATGTGAACTTCAGTGAAGGGGGCTAATGGGGAGGTGATAACAAGTAGTGGTGATGTGAGAAGATGTATTGAGTATTTTGAAGGTTTGTTGAATGTGTTTGATGATAGAGTGGCAGATATAGGGTGTTTTGGTTGAGGTGGTGTGCAAAGTGAGAGGGTTAGGGAGAATGACTTGGTAAACAGAGAAGAGGTAGTAAAAGCTTTGTGGAAGATGAAAGCCGGCAAGGCAGCGGGTTTGGATGGTATTGCAGTGGAATTTATTAAAAAAGGGGGTGACTGTATTGTTGACTGGTTGGTAAGGTTATTTAATGTATGTATGACTCATGGTGAGGTACCTGAAGATTGGAGGAATGCTTGCATAGTGACATTGTACAAATGCAAAGGGGATAAAAGTGAGTACTCAAATTACAGAGGTAAAAGTTTGTTGAGTATTCCTGGTAAATTATATGGGAGGGTATTGATTGAGAGGGTGAAGGCATGTACAGAGCATCAGATTGGGGAAGAGCAGTGTGTTTCCAGAAGTGGTAGAGGATGTGTGGATCAGGTGTTTGCTTTGAAGAATGTATGTGAGAAATATTTAGAAAAACAAATGGATTTGTATGTAGGATTTATGGATCTGGAGAAGGCATATGATAGAGTTGATAGAGATGCTCTGTGGAAGGTATTAAGAATATATGGTGCAGGGGTAAGTTGTTAGAAGCAGTGAAAAGTTTTTATCGAGGATGTAAGGCATGTGTACGTGTAGGAAGAGAGGAAAGTAATTGGTTCTCAGTGAATGTTGGTTTGTGGCAGGGGTGTGTGATGTCTACATGGTCGTTTAATTTGTTTATGGATGGGGTTGTTAGGGAGGTGAATGCAAGAGTTTTGGAAAGTGGGGCAAGTATGTAGTCTGTTGTGGATGAGAGAGCTTGGGAAGTGAGTCGCTTGTTGTTCGCTGATGATACAGCGATGGTAGCTGATTGTGGTGAGAAACTGCAGAAGCTGGTGACTGAGTTTTGTAAAGTGTGTGAAAGAAGAAGGCTGAGAGTAAATGTGAATAAGAGCAAGGTTATTAGGTACAGTAGGGTTGAGGGACAAGTCAATTGGGAAGTAAGTTTGAATGGAGAAAAAGTGGAGGAAGTGAAGTGTTTTAGATATCTGGGAGTGGATTTGCCAGCAGATGGAACCATGGAAGTGGAAGTGAATCATAGGGTAGGGAGGGGGCGAAAGTTCTGGGAGCCTTGAAGAATGTTTGGAAGTCGAGAACATTATCTCGGAAAGCAAAAATGGGTATGTTTGAAGGAATAGTGGTTCCAACAATGTTATATGGTTGCGAGGCGTGGGCTATAGATAGAGTTGTTCAGAGGAGGGTGGATGTGCTGGAAATGAGATGTTTGAGGACAAAATGTGGTATGAGGTGGTTTGATCGGGTAAGTAGTAATGGGGTAAGAAAGATGTGTTGTAAGAGTGTGGTTGAGAGAGCAAAAGAGGGTGTTTTGAAATGGTTTGGTCACATGGAGAAAATGAGTGAGGAAAGATTGACCAAGAGGATATATGTGTCAGAGGTAGAGGGAACGAGGAGAAGTGGGAGACCTAATTGGAGGTGGAAAGATAGAGTGAAAAAGATTTTGAGTGATCGGGGTCTGAACATATAGGAGGGTGAAAGGCATGCAAGGAATAGAGTGAATTGGAACGATGTGGTGTATCGGTGTTGACATGCTGTCAGTGGATTGAACCAGGGTGTGTGATGCGTCTGGGGTAAACCCTGGAAAGTTCTGTGGGGCCTGGATGTGGAAAGGGAGCTGTGGTTTCAGTGAATTATACATGACAGGTAGAGAATGAGTGTGAATGAAGGTGGCCCTTGTTGTCTTTTCCTAGTGCTACCTCGTGCACATGTGGGGGAGGGGGATGTTATTTCATGTGTGGCGGGGTGGTGATGGGAATGAATAGAGGCAGACAGAATTATGTACATGTGTATATATGTATACGTCTGTGTGTGTATGTATATCTATGTATATGTTGAGATGTATAGGTATGTATATTTGAGTGTGTGGCCATGTATGTTTATACCTGTGTATGTCGGTGGGTTGGGCCATTCTTTCGTCTGTTTCCTTGTGCTACCTCGCTAGTGCAGGAGACAGCGAGAAAGCAAAATAAATAAATAAATAAATATATATATATATATATATAGATATATATATATATATATATATATATATATATATATATATATATATATATATATATATATATATATATATGAAGTGAAGGGCGCAAATGGGGAGGTGAAAACAAGTAGTGGTGATGTGAGAAGGAGATGGAGTGAGTATTTTGAAGGTTTGTTGAATGTGTTTGATGATAGAGTAGCAGATATAGGGTGTTTTGGTTGAGGTGGTTTGCAAAGTGAGAGGGTTAGGGAAAATGATTTGATAAACAGAGAAGAGGTAGTAAAAGCTTTGCGGAAGATGAAAGCCAGCAAGGCAGCAGGTTTAGATGGTATTGCAGTGGAATTTATTAAAAAAGGGGGTGACTGTATTATTGACTGGTTGGTAAGGTTATTTAATGTATGTATGACTCATGGTGAGGTGCCTGAGGATTGGCAGAATGCGTGCATAGTGCCATTGTACAAAGGCAAAGGGGATAAGAGTGAGTGCTCAAATTACAGAGGTATAAGTTTGTTGAGTATTCCTGATAAATTATATGGGAGGGTATTGATTGAGAGGGTGAAGGCATGTACAGAGCATCAGATTGGGGAAGAGCAGCAATGTGGTTTCAGAAGTTGTAGAGGATGTGTGGATCAGGTGTTTGCTTTGAAGAATGTATGTGAGAAATACTTAGAAAAGCATATGGATTTGTATGTAGCATTTATGGATCTGGAGAAGGCATATGATAGAGTTGATAGAGATGCTCTGTGGAAGGTATTAAGAATATATGGTGTGGGAGGCAAGTTGTTAGAAACAGTGAAAAGTTTTTATCGAGGATGTAAGGCATGTGTACGTGTAGGAAGAGAGGAAAGTGATTGGTTCTCAGTGAATGTAGGTTTGCAGCAGGGGTGTGTGATGTCTCCATGGTTGTTTAATTTGTTTATGGATGGGGTTGTTAGGGAGGTGAATGCAAGAGTTTTGGAAAGAGGGGCAAGTATGAAGTCTGTTGGGGATGAGAGAGCTTGGGAAGTGAGTCAGTTGTTGTTCGCTGATGATACAGCGCTGGTGGCTGATTCATGTGAGAAACTGCAGAAGCTGGTGACTGAGTTTGGTAAAGTGTGTGAAAGAAGAAAGTTAAGAGTAAATGTGAATAAGAGCAAGGTTATTAGGTACAGTAGGGTTGAGGGTCAAGTCAATTGGGAGGTAAGTTTGAATGGAGAAAAACTGGAGGAAGTAAAGTGTTTTAGATATCTGGGAGTGGATCTGGCAGCAGATGGAACCATGGAAGCAGAAGTGGATCATAGGGTGGGGGAGGGGGCGAAAATCCTGGGAGCCTTGAAGAATGTGTGGAAGTCGAGAACATTATCTCGGAAAGCAAAAATGGGTATGTTTGAAGGAATAGTGGTTCCAACAATGCTGTATGGTTGCGAGGCGTGGGCTATGGATAGAGTTGTGCGCAGGAGGATGGATGTGCTGGAAATGAGATGTTTGAGGACAATGTGTGGTGTGAGGTGGTTTGATCGAGTAAGTAACGTAAGGGTAAGAGAGATGTGTGGAAATAAAAAGAGCATGGTTGAGAGAGCAGAAGAGGGTGTTTTGAAATGGTTTGGTCACATGGAGAGAATGAGTGAGGAAAGATTGACCAAGAGGATATGTGTGTCGGAGGTGGAGGGAACGAGAAGTGGGAGACCAAATTGGAGGTGGAAAGATGGAGTGAAAAAGATTTTGTGTGATCGGGGCCTGAACATGCAAGAGGGTGAGGGGAGGGCAAGGAATAGAGTGAATTGGATCGATGTGGTATACCAGAGTTGACGTAATGTCAGTGGATTGAATCAGGGCATGTGAAGCGTCTGGGGTAAACCATGGAAAGCTGTGTAGGTATGTATATTTGCGTGTGTGGACGTATGTATATGTATGTGTACGGGGGTGGTTTGGGCCATTTCTTTCGTCTGTTTCCTTGCGCTACTTCGCAGATGCGGGAGACGGCATCAAAGCAAAAAAAAATATATATATATATATATATATATATATATATATATATATATATATATATATATATATATATATATATATATATGGATGTGCTGGAAATGAGATGTTTGAGGACAATATGTGGTGTGAGGTGGTTTGATCGAGTGAGTAACGTAAGGGTAAGAGTGATGTGTGGAAATAAAAAGAGCGTGGTTGAGAGAGCAGAAGAGGGTGTTTTGAAGTGGTTTGGGCACATGGAGAGAATGAGTGAGGAAAGATTGACCAAGAGGATACATGTGTCGGAGGTGGAGGGAACGAGGATAAGAGGGAGACCAAATTGTAGGTGGAAAGATGGAGTGAAAAAGATTTTGTGTGATCGGGGCCTGAACATGCAGGAGGGTGAAAGGAGGGCAAGGAATAGAGTGAATTGGAGCGATGTGGTATACCGGGGTTGACGTGCTGTCAGTGGATTGAATCAAGGCATGTGAAGCGTCTGGGGTAAACCATGGAAAGCTGTGTAGGTATGTATATTTGCGTGTGTGGACGTATGTATATACATGTGTATGGGGGGGGTTGGGCCATTTCTTTCGTCTGTTTCCTTGCGCTACCTCACAAACGCGGGAGACAGCGACAAAGTATAAAAAAAAAAATATATATATATATATATATATATATATATATATATATATATATATATATATATGGATGTTTTGGCTCTGAGTGAAATGAAGCTCAAGGGTAAAGGGGAAGAGTGGTTTGGGAATGTCTTGGGAGTAAAGTCAGGGGTTAGTGAGAAGACAAGAGCAAGGGAAGGAGTAGCAATACTCCTGAAACAGGAGTTGTGGGAGTATGTGATAGAATGTAAGAAAGTAAATTCTTGATTAATATGGGTAAAACTGAAAGTCGATGGAGAGAGATGGGTGATTATTGGTGCATATGCACCTGGGCATGAGAAGAAAGATCATGAGAGGCAAGTGTTTTGGGAGCAGCTGAATGAGTGTGTTAGTGGTTTTGATGCACGAGACCGGGTTATAGTGATGGTTGATTTGAATGCAAAGGTGAGTAATGTGGCAGTTGAGGGAATAATTGGTATACATGGGGTGTTCAGTGTTGTAAATGGAAATGGTGAAGAGCTTGTAGATTTAGGTGCTGAAAAAGGACTGATGATTGGGAATACCTGGTTTAAAAAGCGAGATATACATAAGTATACTTATGTAAGTAGGAGAGATGGCCAGAGAGCGTTATTGGATTATGTGTTAATTGACAGGCGCGCGAAAGAGAGACTTTTGGATGTTAATGTGCTGAGAGGTGCAACTGGAGGGATGTCTGATCATTATCTTGTGGAGACTAAGGTGAAGATTTGTATGGGTTTTCAGAAAAGAAGAGTGAAGGTTGGGGTGAAGAGGGTGGTGAGAGTAAGTGAGCTTGGGAAGGAGATTTGTGAGAGGAAGTACCAGGAGGGACTGAGTACAGAATGGAAAAAGGTGAGAACAATGGAAGTAAGGGGAGTGGGGGAGGAATGAGATGTATTTAGGGATTCAGTGATGGATTGCGCAAAAGATGCTTGTGGCATGAGAAGAGTGGGAGGTGGGTTGATTAGAAAGGGTAGTGAGTGGTGGGATGAAGAAGTAAGATTATTAGTGAAAGAGAAAAGAGAGGCATTTGGACGATTTTTGCAGGGAAAAAATGAAATTGAGTGGGAGATGTATAAAAGAAAGAGACAGGAGGTCAAGAGAAAGGTGCAAGAGGTGAAAAAAAGGGCAAATGAGAGTTGGGGTGAGAGAGTATCATTAAATTTTAGGGAGAATAAAAAGATGTTCTGGAAGGAGGTAAATAAAGTGCGTAAGACAAGGGAGCAAATGGGAACTTCAGTGAAGGGCGCAAATGGGGAGGTGATAACAAGTAGTGGTGATGTGAGAAGGAGATGGAGTGAGTATTTTGAAGGTTTGTTGAATGTGTTTGATGATGGAGTGGCAGATATAGGGTGTTTTGGTCGAGGTGGTGTGCAAAGTGAGAGGGTTAGGGAGGGTGATTTGGTAAACAGAGAAGAGGTGGTGAAAGCTTTGCGGAAGATGAGGGCCGACAGGGCAGCAAGTTTGGATGGTATTGCAGTGGAATTTATTAAAGGGGGGGGGGTGACTGTATTGTTGACTGGTTGGTGGGGTTGTTTAATGTATGTATGACTCGTGGTGAGGTGCCTGAGGATTGGCGGAATGTGTGCATAGTGTCGTTGTGCAAAGGCAAAGGGGATAGGAGTGAGTGCTCAAATTACAGAGGTATGAGTTTGTTGAGTATTCCTGGTAAATTATATGGGAGGATATTGATTGAGAGGGTGAAGGCATGTACAGAGCATCAGATTGGGGAAGAGCAGTGTGGTTTCAGAAGTGGTAGAGGATGTGTGGATCAGGTGTTTGCTTTGAAGAATGTATGTGAGAAATACTTAGAAAAGCAAATGGATTTGTATGTAGCATTTATGGATCTGGAGAAGGCATATGATAGAGTTGATAGAGATGCTCTGTGGAAGGTATTAAGAATATATGGTGTGGGAGGCAAGTTGTTAGAAGCAGTGAAAAGTTTTTATCGAGGATGTAAGGCACGTGCACGTGTAGGAAGAGAACAAAGTGATTGGTTCTCAGTGAATGTAGGTTTGCGGCAGGGGTGTGTGATGTCTCCATGGTTGTTTAATTTGTTTATGGATGGGGTTGTTAGGGAGGTGAAGGCAAGAGTTTTGGAAAGAGGGGCAAGTATGAAGTCTGTTGGGGATGAGAGAGCTTGGGAAGTGAGTCAGTTGTTGTTCGCTGATGACACAGCGCTGGTGGCTGATTCATGTGAGAAACTGCAGAAGCTGGTGACTGAGTTTGGTAAAGTGTGTGAAAGAAGAAAGTTAAGAGTAAATGTGAATAAGAGCAAGGTTATTAGGTACAGTAGGATTGAGGGTCAATTCAATTGGGAGGTGAGTTTGAATGGAGAAAAACTGGAGGAAGTGAAGTGTTTTAGATATCTGGGAGTGGATCTGGCAGCGGATGGAACCATGGAAGCGGAAGTGGATCATAGGGTGGGGGAGGGGGCGAAAATTCTGGGAGCCTTGAAGAATGTGTGGAAGTTGAGAACATTATCTCGGAAAGCAAAAATGGGTATGTTTGAAGGAATAGTGGTTCCAACAATGTTGTATGGTTGCGAGGCGTGGACTATGGATAGAGTTGTGCGCAGGAGGATGGATGTGCTGGAAATGAGATGTTTGAGGACAATGTGTGGTGTGAGGTGGTTTGATCGAGTAAGTAACGTAAGGGTAAGAGAGATGTGTGGAAATAAAAAGAGCGTGGTTGAGAGAGCAGAAGAGGGTGTTTTGAAATGGTTTGGTCACATGGAGAGAATGAGTGAGGAAAGATTGACCAAGAGGATATATGTGTCGGAGGTGGAGGGAACGAGGAGAAGAGGGAGACCAAATTGTAGGTGGAAAGATGGAGTGAAAAAGATTTTGTGTGATCGGGGCCTGAACATGCAGGAGGGTGAAAGGAGGGCAAAGAATAGAGTGAGTTGGAGCGATGTGGTATACCGGGGTTGACGTGCTGTCAGTGGATTGAATCAAGGCATGTGTATGGGGGTGGTTTGGGCCATTTCTTTCGTCTGTTTCCTTGCGCTACCTCGCAAACGCGGGAGACAGCGACAAAGCAAAAAAAAAAAAGTATATATATATATATATATATATATATATATATATATATATATATATATATATATATAATTGGTATACATGGGGTGTTCAGTGTTGTAAATGGAAATGGTGAAGAGTTTGTAGATTTATGTGCTGAAAAAGGACTGGTGATTGGGAATACCTGGTTTAAAAAGCGAGATATACATAAGTATACGTATGTAAGTAGGAGAGATGGCCAGAGAGCGTTATTGGATTACGTGTTAATTGACAGGTGCGCGAGAGAGACTTTTGGATGTTAATGTGCTGAGAGGTGCAACTGGAGGGATGTCTGATCATTATCTATTGGAGGCTAAGGTGAAGACTTGTATGGGTTTTCAGAAAAGAAGAGTGAATGTTGGGGTGAAGAGGGTGGTGAGAGTAAGCGAGCTTGAGAAGGAGACTTGTGTGAGGAAGTACCAGGAGAGACTGAGTGGAGAATGGAAAAAGGTGAGAACAATGGAAGTAAGGGGAGTGGGGGAGGAACGGGATGTATTTAGGGAATCAGTGATGGATTGCTCAAAAGATGCTTGTGGCATGAGAAGAGTGGGAGGTGGGTTGACTAGAAAGGGTAGTGAGTGGTGGGATGAAGAAGTAAGATTATTAGTGAAAGAGAAAAGAGAGGCATTTGGACAATTTTTGCAGGGAAACAATGAAATTGAGTGGGAGATGTATAAAAGAAAGAGACAGGAGGTCAAGATAAAGGTGCAAGAGGTGAAAAAAAGGGCAAATGAGAGTTGGGGTGAGAGAGTATCATTAAATTTTAGGGTGAATAAAATGATGTTCTGGAAGGAGGTAAATAAAGTGCGTAAGACAAGGGAGCAAATGGGAACTACAGTGAAGGGCGCAAATGGGGAGGTGATAACAAATAGTGGTGATGTGAGAAGGAGATGGAGTGAGTATTTTGAAGGTTTGTTGAATGTGTTTGATGATAGTGGCAGATATAGGGTGTTTTGGTTGAGGTGGTGTGCAAAGTGAGAGGGTTAGGGAAAATGATTTGGTAAACAGAGAAGAGGTAGTAAAAGCTTTGCGGAAGATGAAAGCCGGCAAGGCAGCAGGTTTGGATGGTATTGCAGTGGAATTTATTAAAAAAGGGGGTGACTGTATTGTTGACTGGTTGGTAAGGTTATTTAATGTATGTATGACTCATGGTAAGGTGCCTGAGGATTGGCGGAATACGTGCATAGTGCCATTGTACAAAGGTAAAGGGGATAAGAGTGAGTGCTCAAATTACTGAGGTATAAGTTTGTTGAGTATTCCCGGTAAATTATATGGGAGGGTATTGATTGAGAGGGTGAAGGCATGTACAGTGCATCAGATTGGGGAAGAGCAGCAGTGTGGTTTCAGAAGTGGTAGAGGATGTGTGGATCAGGTGTTTGCTTTGAAGAATGTATGTGAGAAATACTTAGAAAAGCAAATGGATTTGTATGTAGCATT
Source organism: Panulirus ornatus (assembly GCF_036320965.1). Taxonomy (NCBI): domain Eukaryota; kingdom Metazoa; phylum Arthropoda; class Malacostraca; order Decapoda; family Palinuridae; genus Panulirus; species Panulirus ornatus. Next base: position 14,803,437 of record NC_092232.1, read on the forward strand.
TATGGATCTGGAGAAGGCATATGATAGAGTTGATAGAGATGCTCTGTGGAAGGTATTAAGAATATATGGTGTGGGAGGAAAGTTGTCAGAAGCAGTGAAAAGTTTTTATCGAGGATGTAAAGCATGTGTACGTGTAGGAAGAGAGGAAAGTGATTGGTTCTCAGTGAATGTAGGTTTGCAGCAGGGGTGTGTGATGTCTCCATGGTTGTTTAATTTGTTTATGGATGGGGTTGTTAGGGAGGTGAATGCAAGAGTTTTGGAAAGAGGGGCAAGTATGAAGTCTGTTGTGGATGAGAGAGCTTGGGAAGCGAGTCAGTTGTTGTTCGCTGATGATACAGCGCTGGTGGCTGATTCATGTGAGAAACTGCAGAAGCTGGTGACTGAGTTTGGTAAAGTGTGTGAAAGAAGAAAGTTAAGAGTACATATGAATAAGAGCAAGGTTATTAGGTACAGTAGGGTTGAGGGTCAAGTCGATTGGTAGGTAAGTTTGAATGGAGAAAAACTGGAGTAAGTAAAGTGTTTTAGATATGTGGGAGTGGATCTGGCAGCGGATGGAACCATGGAAACGGAATTGAATCATAGGGTGGGGGAGGGGGCGAAAATCCTGGGAGCCTTGAAGAATGTGTGGAAGTCAAGAACATTATCTCGGAAAGCAAAAATGGGTATGTTTGAAGGAATAGTGGTTCCAACAATGTTGTATGGTTGCGAGGTGTGGGCTGTGGATAGAGTTGTGCGCAGGAGGGTGGATGTGCTGGAAATGAGATGTTTGAGAACAATGTGTGGAGTGAGGTGGTTTGATCGAGTAAGTAATGTATGGGTAAGAGAGATGTGTGGAAATAAAAAGAGCGTGGTTGAGAGAGCAGAAGAGGGTGTTTTGAAATGGTTTGGGCACATGGAGAGAATGAGTGAGGAAAGATTGACCAAGAGGATATATGTGTCGGAGTTGGAGGGAACGAGAAGTGGGAGACCAAATTGGGGGTGGAAAGATGGAGTGAAAAAGATTTTGTGTGATCGGGGCCTGAACATGCAGGGGGGTGAAAGGAGGGCAAGGAATAGAGTGAATTGGATTGATGTGGTATACTGGGGTTGACGTGCTGTCAGTGGATTGAACCAGGGCATGTGAAGCGTCTGGGGTAAACCATGGAAAGTTGTGTGGGGCCTGGATGTGGAAAGGGAGCTGTGGTTTCAGGCATTATTGCATGACAGCTAGAGACTGAGTGTGAACGAATGGGGCCTTTGTTGTCTTTTCCTAGTGCTACCTCGCAAACATGAGGGGGGAGGGTGATGGTATTCCATGTGTGGCGAGGTGGCGATAGGTATGAATAAATGCAGACAGTGTGAATGATGTGCATGGGTATATATGTATGTGTCTGTGTGTGTATATATATGTGTACATTGAGATGTATAGGTATGTATATTTGCGTGTGTGGATGTGTATGTATATACATTGTGTATGGGGATGGGTTGGGCCATTTCTTTCGTCTGTTTCCTTGCGCTATCTCGCAAATGCGGGAGACAGCGACAAAGCAAAATAAATAAATAATATATATATATATATATATATATATATATATATATATATATATATATATATCATATTTTTTTTTTGCTTTGTCGCTGTCTCCCACGTTTGCGAGGTAGCGCAAGGAAACAGATGAAAGAAATGGCCCAAACCACCCCCATACACATGTATATACATACACGTCCACACACGCAAATATACATACCTACACAGCTTTCCATGGTTTACCCCAGACGCTTCACATGCCCTGATTCAATCCACTCATAGCACATCAACCCCGGTATACCACATCGATCCAATTCACTCCATTCCTTGCCCTCCTTTCACCCTCCTGCATGTTCAGGCCCCGATCACACAAAATCTTGTTCACTCCATCTTTCCACCTCCAATTTGGTCTCCCACCTCTCCTTGTTCCCTCCACCTCCGACACATATATCCTCTTGGTCAATCTTTCCTCACTCATTCTCTCCATGTGCCCAAACCATTTTAAAACACCCTCTTCTGCTCTCTCAACCACGCTGTTTTTATTTCCACACATCTCTCTTACCCTTACGTTACTTACTCGATCAAACCACCTCACACCACACATTGTCCTCAAACATCTCATTTCCAGCACATCCACCCTCCTGCGAACAACTCTATCCATAGCCCACGCCTCACAACCATACAGCATTGTTGGAACCACTATTCCTTCAAACATACCCATTTTTGCTTTCCGAGATAATGTTCTCGACTTCCACACATTCTTCAAGGCTCCCAGGATTTTCACCCCCTCCCCCACCCTATGATCCACTTCCGCTTCCATGGTTCCATCCGCTGCCAGATCCAATCCCACATATCTAAAACACTTTACTTCCTCAAGTTTTTCTCCATTCAAACTTACCTCCCAATTGACTTGACCCTCAACCCTACTGTACCTAATAACCTTGCTCTTATTCACATTTACTCTTAACTTTCTTCTTTCACACACTTTACCAAACTCAGTCACCAGCTTCTGCAGTTTCTCACATGAATCAGCCACCAGCGCTGTATCATCAGCGAACAACAACTGACTCACTTCCCAAGCTCCCTCATCCACAACAGACTTCATACTTGCCCCTCTTTCCAAAACTCTTGCATTCACCTCCCTAACAACCCCATCCATAAACAAATTAAACAACCATGGAGACATCACACACCCCTGCCGCAAACCTACATTCCCTGAGAACCAATCACTTTCCTCTCTTCCTACATGTACACATGCCTTACATCCTCGATAAAAACTTTTCACTGCTTCTAACAACTTGCCTCCCACACCATATATTCTTAATACCTTCCACAGAGCATCTCTATCAACTCTATCATATGCCTTCTCCAGATCCATAAATGCTACATACAAATCCATTTGCTTTTCTAAGTATTTCTCACATACATTCTTCAAAGCAAACACCTGATCCACACATCCTCTACCACTTCTGAAACCACACTGCTCTTCCCCAATCTATATATATATATATATATATATATATATATATATATATAGTGTTAATGGGATGGCCTTGATTAGGGCCTCAGTTGCCTGTGCCATATCAGCAAACATAAAGAAGCAAAAGGTACTGTAACTTGGTGTTACAGTACACTTAAATATTTCATAATCAAATAAAGAGAATATATGAGAAAATTCAAATTATCTTCTCTTTCAGTATTGCTAAAACTTAATATCATTCTATGAATTTCTACCTTAATTCTCAGATTTTACTATTGGAAAACTTTGTTCAGTGTGTGTGTGTGTGTTTGTGTCTCCATGGCTGTTTAATCTACTTTTGGATGGGATGGTGAAGGAGGTGAATATAAGGCTTTTGGAGAGGGGATTAGGCATAGAATGACTCTTGCTGAGGAAAGAATGATTGTGGCAGACCCAGGTGAGAAACTGCAGATGCTGGTGTCTGAGTTTGGGGAAGTGTTAGAAAGGAGAAAGTTGGGAGTAGATTTTAATAAAAGCAAGGCAATTAGGTTAACAGTGTAAAGAGACAATTTATTTGGAGAGAATTTGGTGGAATTGTAGTGTTTTAGGTACCTGAGAGTGCATATGGCAGTGACTGGAACCATTGGAGCCATAGTGCAGGTGAGATGGGAAAGGTCTTGGGTGCTTTGAGGATTGTTTGGAAAGAGGGGTCACTGTCTTTAGGGGCAAAGATGAGTATGTCTGATAGTATAGTTGTCTTGTCAATGTTGTATGGAAGCAAGATGTGGATCTTAAGCAAAAATTGTAAATGATAAGGTGAATGTGTTAGTTTGAGGAGGCTTGGTTGAATAAAAGATTATTGAGTAAGAGAGAGGTATGAGGAGTATGTATAAGAGATCTGAAGAGGCTGTGCTGAAATGGCTTGGACACATGAAGATGACAATTGAAGAAAGTACAACAAGGAGGGTATGTGGGACTAAAGTGGAAGGAACAGGGAAAAGGAGAACCAAGGATGAAATGTAAGGAAGGAAAGAAAGATGCTTTGAAGGCTTTGGGGTCTGAAAATGCTGGAGGGTGTGAGATGTGGAAGGGATAGAGCAAAGAGGACAGTGCACTGTAATGGTCATAATAAGGGCATATAAGGCTGTTGTGGCCTGATTGTGTGTAGAATTTGAGAATGGATGTGAATGAATAAGGCCTTTCTTTATCTGCTCCTGGCACTACCTTCCTCATGCAGAAAACAGGAAACAAGTATGAATAAGTAGGCTTCAGCCATTTGGTTGGATTGCTTGATGTGATGCTTTCTGATTGGTCTGCCCATCTTTGCTGGTTCTACCCATTATGTCCTCTCATTTGCTGCTGTCCTTTCTGCCACCTTTAACTAGCTAATAAAACCTGCTATATTGTTATTGGAATTGTCCAAACTAATATGAGTGAGTTCTGGTATATTCCTCATCTTATTGTTTACTTTTGTGTGTAATATTTTTGCTTCATACTAATTTGGCTGGTATCCACATTCATCTACATGGACCAAAAGAACTTTAGATGCTCTCTGGTGCTTCATATCAGCCTTATGCTCCACAACTCTCTTTGCAGCTCTCAGAAACCTGTATACAACACTTTATTTTGATACTACCCTGACTACTTTGTCCACATCTTTTAACTTAAACAGTTTTCTTGCCTGAGAAAGTGACAATCTGTATGCCTGTTTGATATTAGAATTAGTCAATGAATTGAGCCTGTTTTCAATGAGAACTACTGTGAATTTTATATCTTCTGATGAAATGCTCTCTTATCTATTTTCTCCATGTTTATTACAGTATTCTAGCTTTGTTTTTGAGTTTCAAGAGTATTCCTTTGGGATAAACTAGTTTTAGGAATGTTTCAGTATTTCATTTCCTCTTCCTGGCTGTGTATTCTTATGGCTATTTATTATTCCTTATTTCATGTTTTCATTGCTGACAGACAGATAATGAATGAAATTATCATTATTTGTTGGTTTTCTACATCAGGAGAACTCTACACCTTGATCAGTCCTCCAAATAATTGTACCCAGAAACAGAAGTCTTCCTTCTTACTCCTCCTTCACAGTAAATTGCAAACATTATCTAGGTGTCTAATTTTGTCTGTTTTCCCTCTCCTCAGCCATACAATAATCGTACCAGTATACTGGTACTATGTGGTACATATGCCCATGATCTTGCTGGGATTGTGATTTTCTAACGTGTGTATATCCCCATCGACTGGCACACTCAGGAACAGAACCTTTATGTCATAACTTATCATCTTTATATTCATGAAGTTAATGTTGCTAACAACAGAACCCCCCCAAAAAAAGTGTAGTAATGTGATTTTTAGAGAGTCATAAGAATATGCAGCCAGAAATACTTATTAAAGGAACCAAAATGTATTGCAGAAACATTCTTAAAACTACGTGTGAGTACCAAAGCAAGAAGATTAATGGAGAAAATGGAGATGAGAGCATTTTCATAGTTCCCAATTCAAAGCAAGTTTAAATAATTGATGAATTCTTACAACAAACAGGCGAAACCTTGTCACTTCATCAGGCAAGAAAACTGGTGAAGTTATGAACGAGGTGTAAACAAAGAATATAGGGAAGCAACAAAGAAAGTTGTTGGATCCCATTTAATAGTAGTCTAGCCAGATAGGATTTGTTAGGTACAAGAGAGAATGGAATGAGTATAGCAGGATAAGAAAATAGGAACAGAGAAAATTTAAAAAGAATATTATGGATTTGAAAATACAAAACTTTCCATAAATTCATCAGGAGTCATTTGTAATTCAAGGAGCAGCTAATCAGGCTAAAGGATTCAGCAGGAAAAATTGTAGAGGATGATGTATGGTTTTGTAACTGAATAATGAGTTCAAAAGTGTTTTCACAGTGGAAGACTATATCCCTAACACTAATGAGATGTAATAGGGAGAACATTTTGCTGTTGTTGAGATATCTAGAAAAGATGTTAACAGACTGTTACCTAAAAGGACTTGATCCATGCAAGGTTAGTGATCCTGATGAAGTTTCATCATATGTAGGAAAGATGCATGCAGATACACTAGATAAGCCACTTGAATTACTCTTCAAGATATTACTGGAGAGAGGCATAGTGCCAAGGGAATGGAATTATGCAAATGTCAAACCTATATATGAGAAAGGAAACCAGGAACGGTTTGAACTCCCTATGGGTCTCACTGACAAATGTGGTGTGGTAAGTTCTGGAAAAGATTATTAGAAAGCAAGTGGATGCCTCGGCTTAGGAAAAATTTCATAGTGAGAGACAGCATGGTGTTCGGGAGAGGTCATGTGTAACTAACCTCTTAGAGTTTTGTGTGAGTGAGTTTAGTCCGAGATAAAAGGGAAGGTTGGGTGGACTGTCTGTATCTGGACTGCCAGAAGCCAATTGACACTGTACCACATAGGAGGCTGATTAAGGAATTGGATCACCATGCAGGAATAGAGAGAAACTCGTATGATGGATAGATTATCTCAGAGGGAGGGAACAAAGGATGCATGTCAGAGGAGGATTTTCCAAATAGGTTGAGGTGACCAGCAGACTGCTACAGTGTTTGGTTCTTAGACTATTACTTTCCTTGATATATATCAATGACTAATCTGAAGGCACAGAGTCCTGCTGAGCATGTTTGCAGATGATGATCAGGGTATGAAGGAAGTGAAAAACAAAGGGTTGCATCAGCTTACAAGGGGACCTAAACAGACTCAAAAGTTGGTCTGAAACATGGTTGATAACATTCAACTTGAGCAAATGTAAAGTATTGGGGATGGGACAAAGTGAAAGATGAAGATATTATGATTATTACCTTGCAGGAAAAAGCTTCAAGAGTCTGTGCATGAGAAGGACTTGGGAGAAGTCATTGTCTTCATGTGTCACAGAGTCCCATATTAAGAGAATAGTTAAGGAGACCAACGGTCTGCTGGCAAATATCAGAATAGCTTTCAAGAATATGGATAAAGAAATATTTAGCAAGCTATTCATATCCTACATAAGGCCAAAACTAGAATATGCTTCTCAGGTTTGGTTACTACACCTATAGAGGCACAAAAAGTTCATAGAAAATATTTTGTCCAGAGGAAGGCAGCAAAGATGTTGCCACAATAAAGAGAGCTGAGCTACAGAGGAAGGCTAGAGGCTTTAAATTTACTCACCTTGAGGAAAAAAAAGACTGAGGGGTGACCTGATCACAACTTTAAGTTTTCAAAAGAGATTGTTGAAGTGGACAGTGGACAGTTCTTTGAGAGATGTAAGAATAGAGCAACCAGAGGACATGAAATTAAGTTGGAGACTTGTAAATAAGGATTTATAGTATTACTGCTGTGGTGTAAGAGTGGTGGATGCATAAGTTTAAGAGGTTTTATATTGGTAGAGAGTGTTCAAGAGAAGGTCTCCCACAAGTGCATTACTAATGCAGCTATTATGTAGATATTTGATGAGTGTTGGCAAAGAGTATTTTGAAGCATAAGGCTGATATAAGGCATCACAAAATATCCAGTGCTCCTTTGATATCAAAATGAAACAAAGGTAAAATGCTACAAAAAAAATGTACAGACAAGGAAGATGTTAGCAGCCACTCACATTAGCAGGGAAAATTCTGCTAACAATAAATCATGTTTCATCAGGTGGTCAAAATTGGTGGCAAAGATCACAATAAGACGGCATCTTTAGGTACTTTAGGTATCCAGTTAGGTAAGTGATGGCTGCCTGTGTACCTTTAGCTTTCCATTGTCATGTTCTTTCTGAAGAAGACTTTTGTGGAATTGAAACATTAAAAGAAGAAATCTTAGATTTTCCATGTTTTTCATAATGGATGATAGAATGTTATCATTATTGTTTTATATAATCCAAGACCCCCTTCATAGGGCTCCTGAAGCTTCAAGGGTGCACAACAATCATAAGCAGAAAAATTATGAGATCCTGTATAGTAAGAAGTTCCTTAAAAAACTGTACTCTCTGTTATCAATTGACAGTGATACACCCTCACCAAAGGTGATACTCTCTTATATAAACTGGTAGTGATACAACCTACCAAAGGTGACTTTTTACCTGAGATGTAACTACAAGGAGGCAAGGTCTGGAAACTCTCTTTCTCATTAAATGGGGATGAAAAAAAAAGACTTTGACAATTTACAAATGAGCGGAAGTTGAACCTAATGGAATTCAATGAAGGTAAATTTGAGCAAATAAGTTATGGGTCAAGGAAAATTTCATCAGTGCCACATATAAGCCTTACAGGGAAATTGATAGAAATTGGGCAAAATGTAAAAGATTTGGGTGTCATTATAAATGAGAAACTAGATTTCAGAAAGCATATTGAGAAGATAACACTATCAAGTCAGGTGACAAGTGGTATGATTCTGGGAACTTTCTGTACGAGAGATAGAAATCTATTGATGAAAATGTTTAACGTATATAAGAAGCATGTGTATGGGGGGGGGGGGGTTGGGCCACTTCTTTCGTCTGTTTCCTTGCGCTACCTCGCAAACGCGGGAGACAGCGACAAAGTATAATAAAAAAATATAATAATATAAATATAAGAAGCAAAATTGAATACTGCTGTCTTGTATGGTCACAAGAAATACACTTATTAGAGAAAATTTAGAAGCAAAGCACAAGGCTGAGAGAGCTGCAACTATATAGCCTAGAAAGAAGGGAAAGATATTTTTTAATATATGCATGGCAGTAAATTGAAGGTATAAAGGAAATTGCATTAAATTTGAAAGCCTCTCAACAGGGAAAGTTCATTGTTAAGTCTTCAAGAATACCATAGAACATACCAAAAATAATCAGAAAAAAAAAATATATGAAAGCCCAGTCAGGAAACTAGAACAATTATTCAGTGTACTGCCGAGAGAAACAAGAAACATGCATGGAACAGCTATAGAAACATTAAAACTTGACGTGTGGTTGAAATCAGTCCTAGATGAACCAAGAATTGATAATTATGTAATGCAGGTGGCAGCTGAGATGAATAGTCCTATAATCAAGAAAGATGTGCACTAGTGCTTTGTGCTAGCCCTGCCATTCGCTAAATTTTGTAGGTACTCATGGGTACTTTCTCTATATATTGATATATTTATCTCATACTTGTTTGTCGTTTCCCACATGATGAGGTAGCTCCAGGAAAAGAATATATTTATTGTATATAAGCCATATTTCTCCCCACAAGTTACACACTTCATAAAGCAAAGAAACCAGTGTAGACAGAGCCACTCACCATCAATAATGATGACAGAAAACTGAACACTGGTACACCTTCCCAACAAAGTGAGTCACAAGACCAAAAGCAACCAACTGTGGCACACATTTAAGAAAATCCAGTCTTATCATCCCAGTTTAGCCCCAACTCTCATATGAAGCACCTGTAACCTATTTCAATAAAATCCATTCTACCAAAGAATACACAAACATGCTCAAGGATACTATTAAAAAAACAACCATAAACAAATTACACCCATTAATAGGGAAATAATGAAAAACCTACACAAAGTTTAGAAGAAACTGCCCACCCACCTTTAGTTCTCTGCATTATAAGCAGTGCTGTTAAAATGCTGTTTCATGTGTGGCGGTGTGGCGATGAGAATGGATGAAGGCAGCAAGTATAGATATGTACATGTGGGATGAAGGCAGCAAGTATGGACATGTACATGTGTATATATTTATACGTTGAAATGTATATGTGCGTGTGTGGGCGTTTATGTATATACATGTGTATGTGGGTGGGTTGGGGCATTCCTTGTCTGTTTCCTTGTGCTACCTCACTAACACGGGAGACGGCGGTTAAGTATAATGAATAAATCTATACAATATATATATATGCACATATCCCTGGGGATAGGGGAGAAAGAATACTTCCCACGCATTCCTCACGTGTCGTAGAAGGTGACTAAAGGGGACAGGAGCAGGGGCTAGAAACCCTCCCCTCCTTGTATTTTGACTTTCTAAAAGGGGAAACAGAAGAAGGAGTCACGCGGGGAGTGCTCATCCTCCTCGAAGGCTCAGATTGGGGTGTCTAAATGTGTGTGGATGTAACCAAGATGAGAAAAAAGGAGAGATAGGTAGTATGTTTGAGGAAAGGAACCTGGATGTTTTGGCTCTGAGTGAAACGAAGCTCAAGGGTAAAGGGGAAGAGTGGTTTGGGAATGTCTTGGGAGTAAAGTCGGGGGTTAGTGAGAGGACAAGAGCAAGGGAAGGAGTAGCACTACTCCTGAAACAGGAGTTGTGGGAGTATGTGATAGAGTGTAAGAAAGTAAATTCTAGATTGACATGGGTAAAACTGAAAGTTGATGGAGAGAGATGGGTGATTATTGGTGCATATGCACCTGGGCATGAGAAGAAAGATCATGAGAGGCAAGTGTTTTGGGAGCAGTTGAATGAGTGTGTTAGTGGTTTTGATGCACAATACCGGGTTATAGTGATGGGTGATTTGAATGCAAAGGTGAGTAATGTGGCAGTTGAGGGAATAATTGGTATACATGGGGTGTTCAGTGTTGTAAATGGAAATGGTGAAGAGCTTGTATATTTATGTGCTGAGAAAGGACTGGTGATTGGGAATACCTGGTTTAAAAAGTGAGATATACATAAGTATACGTATGTAAGTAGGAGAGATGGCCAGAGAGCATTATTGGATTATGTGTTAATTGATAGGCACGCGAAAAAGAGACTTTTGGATGTTAATGTGCTGAGAGGTGCAACTGGAGGGATGTCTGATCATTATCTTGTGGAGGCGAAGGTGAAGATTTGTAGGAGTTTTCAGAAAAGAAGAGAGAATGTTGGGGTGAAGAGAGTGGTGAGAGTAAGTGAGCTTGGGAAGGAGACTTGTTCGAGGAAGTACCAGGAGAGACTGAGTACAGAATGGAAAAAGGTGAGAACAATGAACGTAAGGGGAGTGGGGGAGGAATGGGATGTATTTAGGGAAGCAGTGATGGCTTGCGCAAAAGATGCTTGTGGCATGAGAAGCGTGGGAGGTGGGTTAATTAGAAAGGGTAGTGAGTGGTGGGATGAAGAAGTAAGATTATTAGTGAAAGAGAAGAGAGAGGCATTTGGACGATTTTTGCAGGGAAAAAATGCAAATGAGTGGGAGATGAATAAAAGAAAGAGGCAAGAGGTCAAGAGAAAGGTGCAAGAGGTGAAAAAGAGGGCAAATGAGAGTTGGGGTGAGAGAGTATCATTAAATTTTAGGGAGAATAAAAAGATGTTTTGGAAGGAGGTAAATAAAGTGCGTAAGACAAGGGAGCAAATGGGAACTTCAGTGAAGGGGGCTAATGGGGAGGTGATAACAAGTAGTGGTGATGTGAGAAGGAGATGGAGTGAGTATTTTGAAGGTTTGTTGAATGTGTTTGATGATAGAGTGGCAGATATAGGGTGTTTTGGTGGAGGTGGTGTGCAAAGTTAGAGGGTTAGGGAAAATGATTTGGTAAACAGAGAAGAGGTAGTAAAAGCTTTGCGGAAGATGAAAGCCGGCAAGGCAGCAGGTTTGGATGGTATTGCAGTGGAATTTATTAAAAAAGGGGGTGACTGTATTGTTGACTGGTTGGTAAGGTTATTTAATGTATGTATGATACATGGTGAGGTGCCTGAGGATTGGCGGAATGCTTGCATAGTGCCATTGTATAAAGGCAAAGGGGATAAGAGTGAGTGCTCAAATTACAGAGGTATAAGTTTGTTGAGTATTCCTGGGAAATTATATGGGAGGGTATTGATTGAGAAGGTGAAAGCATGTACAGAGCATCAGATTGGGGAAGAGCAGTGCATTTTCAGAAGTGGTAGAGGATGTGTGGATCAGGTGTTTGCTTTGAAGAATGTATTTGAGAAATACTTAGAAAAGCAAATGGATTTTTTTTTTTTTTTTTTTTTGCTTTGTCGCTGTCTCCCGCGTTTGCGAGGTAGCGCAAGGAAACAGACGAAAGAAATGGCCCAACCCCCCCCCATACACATGTATATACATACGTCCACACACGCAAATATACATACCTACACAGCTTTCCATGGTTTACCCCAGACGCTTCACATGCCTTGATTCAATCCACTGACAGCACGTCAACCCCGGTATACCATATCGCTCCAATTCACTCTATTCCTTGCCCTCCTTTCACCCTCCTGCATGTTCAGGCCCCGATCACACAAAATCTTTTTCACTCCATCTTTCCACCTCCAATTTGGTCTCCCTCTTCTCCTTGTTCCCTCCACCTCCGACACATATATCCTCTTGGTCAATCTTTCCTCACTCATCCTCTCCATGTGCCCAAACCACTTCAAAACACCCTCTTCTGCTCTCTCAACCACGCTCTTTTTATTTCCACACATCTCTCTTACCCTTACGTTACTCACTCGATCAAACCACCTCACACCACACATTGTCCTCAAACATCTCATTTCCAGCACATCCATCCTCCTGCGCACAACTCTATCCATAGCCCACGCCTCGCAACCATACAACATTGTTGGAACCACTATTCCTTCAAACATACCCATTTTTGCTTTCCGAGATAATGTTCTCGACTTCCACACATTTTTCAAGGCCCCCAGGATTTTCGCCCCCTCCCCCACCCTATGATCCACTTCCGCTTCCATGGTTCCATCCGCTGCCAGATCCACTCCCAGATATCTAAAACACTTCACTTCCTCCAGTTTTTCTCCATTCAAACTCACCTCCCAATTGACTTGACCCTCAACCCTACTGTACCTAATAACCTTGCTCTTATTCACATTTACTCTTAACTTTCTTCTTCCACACACTTTTCCAAACTCAGTCACCAGCTTCTGCAGTTTCTCACATGAATCAGCCACCAGCGCTGTATCATCAGCGAACAACAAGTGACTCACTTCCCAAGCTCTCTCATCCCCAACAGACTTCATACTTGCCCCTCTTTCCAAAACTCTTGCATTTACCTCTCTAACAACCCCATCCATAAACAAATTAAACAACCATGGAGACATCACACACCCCTGCCGCAAACCTACATTCACTGAGAACCAATCACTTTCCTCTCTTCCTACACGTACACATGCCTTACATCCTCGATAAAAACTTTTCACTGCTTCTAACAACTTTCCTCCCACACCATATATTCTTAATACCTTCCACAGAGCATCTCTATCAACTCTATCATATGCCTTCTCCAGATCCATAAATGCTACATACAAATCCATTTGCTTTTCTAAGTATTTCTCACATACATTCTTCAAAGCAAACACCTGATCCACACATCCTCTACCACTTCTGAAACCACACTGCTCTTCCCCAATCTGATGCTCTGTACATGCCTTCACCCTCTCAATCAATACCCTCCCATATAATTTACCAGGAATACTCAACAAACTTATACCTCTGTAATTTGAGCACTCACTCTTATCCCCTTTACCTTTGTACAATGGCACTATGCACGCATTCCGCCAATCCTCAGGCACCTCACCATGAGTCATACATACATTGAATAACCTTACCAACCAGTCAACAATACAGTCACCCCCTTTTTTAATAAATTCCACTGCAATACCATCCAAACCTGCTGCCTTGCCGGCTTTCATCTTCCGCAAAGCTTTCACTACCTCTTCTCTGTTTACCAAATCATTTTCCCTAACCCTCTCACTTTGCACACCACCTCGACCAAAACACCCTATATCTGCCACTCTATCATCAAACACATTCAACAAACCTTCAAAATACTCACTCCATCTCCTTCTCACATCACCACTACTTGTTATCACCTCCCCATTTGCGCCCTTCACTGAAGTTCCCATTTGCTCCCTTGTCTTACGCACTTTATTTACCTCCTTCCAGAACATCTTTTTATTCTCCCTAAAATTTAATGATACTCTCTCACCCCAACTCTCATTTGCCGTTTTTTTCACCTCTTGCACCTTTCTCTTGACCTCCTGTCTCTTTCTTTTATACATCTCCCACTCAATTGCATTTTTTCCCTGCAAAAATCGTCCAAATGCCTCTCTCTTCTCTTTCACTAATACTCTTACTTCTTCATCCCACCACTCACTACCCTTTCTAATCAACCCACCTCCCACTCTTCTCATGCCACAAGCATCTTTTGCGCAATCCATCACTGATTCCCTAAATACATCCCATTCCTCCCCCACTCCCCTTACTTCCATTGTTCAAATGGATTTGTATGTAGCATTTATGGATCTGGAGAAGGCATATGATAGAGTTGATAGAGATGCTCTGTGTAAGGTATTAAGAATATATGGTGTGGGAGGCAAATTGTTAGAAGCAGTGAAAAGTTTTTATCAAGGATGTAAGGCATGTGTATGTGTAGGAAGAGAGGAAAGTGATTGGTTCTCAGTGAATGCAGGGGTGTGTGATGTCTCCATGGTTGTTTAATTTGTTTATGGATGGGGTTGTTAGGGAGGTGAATGCAAGAGTTTTGGAAAGAGGGGCAAGTATGAAGTCTGTTGGGGATGAGAGAGCTTGGGAAGTGAGTCAGTTGTTGTTCGCTGATGATACAGCGCTGGTGGCTGATTCATGTGAGAAACTGCAGAAGCTGGTGACTGAGTTTGGTAAAGTGTGTGAAAGAAGAAAGTTAAGAGTAAATGTGAATAAGAGCAAGGTTATTAGGTACAGTAGGGTTGAGGGTCAAGTCAATTGGGAGGTAGGTTTGAATGGAGAAAAATTGGAGGAAGTGAACTGTTTTAGATATCTGGGAGTGGATCTGGCAGTGGATGGAACCATGGAAGTGGAAGTGAATAATAGGGTGGGGGAGGGGGTGAAAATTCTGGGAGCCTTGAAGAATGTGTGTGGTCGAGAACATTATCTCGGAAAGCAAAAATGGGTAGTTTGAAGGAACAGTGGTTCCAACAATGTTGTATGGTTGTGAGGCGTGGGCTATGGATAGAGTTGTGCGCAGGAGGGTGGATGTGCTGGAAATGAGATGTTTGAGGACAATATGTGGTGTGAGGTGGTTTGATCAAGTAAGTAATGTAAGGGTAAGAGAGATGTTTGGAAATAAAAAAAGAGTATGGTTGAGAGAGCAGAAGAGGGTGTTTTGAAATGGTTTGCTCACATGGAGAGAATGAGTGAGGAAAGATTGACCAAGAGGATATATGTGTCAGAGGTGGAGAGAACGAGGAGAAGTGGTAGACCAAATTTAAGGTGGAAAGATGGAGTGAAAAAGATCTTGAGTGATCGGGGCCTGAACATGCAGGAGGGTGAAAGGCGGGCAAGGAATAGAGTGAGTTGGAACGATGTGGTGTACCGGGGTGGATGTGCTGTCAATGGATTGAACCAGGGCATGTGAAGCGTCTGGGGTAAACCATGGAATGTTCTGTGGGGCCTGGATGTGGAAAGGGAGCTGTGGTTCCGGTGCATTATTACATGACAGCTAGAGACTGAGTGTGAACAAATGGGGCCTTTGTTGTCTTTTCCTAGCACTACCTCGCACACGAGGGGGGAGGAGGGGTTGTTATTCCATGTGTGGCGAGGTGGCGATGGGAATGAATAAAGGCAGATAGCATGAATTATGTACATGTGTATATATGTATATGTCTGTGTGTGTATATATATGTGTACATTGAGATGTATAGGTATGTATATTTGCGTGGGTGGACGTGTATGTATATACATGTGTATGTGGGTGGGTTGGGCCATCTCTTTCGTCTGTTTCCTTGCGCTACCTCGCTAACGCAGGAGACAGCGACAAAGCAAAATAAATAAAATGAATAAATATAAAATATATACACATACAGTTGTTGTTCGCTGATGATACAGCGCTGGTGGCTGATTTGGGTGAGAAACTGCAGAAGCTGGTGCCTGAGTTTGGTAAAGTGTGTGAAAGAAGAAAGCTGAGTAAATGTGAATAAGAGCAAGGGTGTTAGGTTCAGTAGGGTTGAAGGACAAGTTTGTTGGAGAAAACTGGAGGAAGTGAAGTGTTTTAGATATCTGGGAGTGAACTTAGCAGTGAATGGAACCATGGAAGTGAGTCATAGGATGGAGGAGGGGGCAGAGGTTCCAGAAGTGATGAAGAATGTGTGGAAAGAGAGAATGTTATCTTGTAATGCAAAAATGGATATGTTTGAAGGAAAAGTATTCCAATGATATTTTATAGTTGCAAGGCATGGGCTATAGATAGGGTTATATGGAAAGGGGTGGATGTGTTGGACATAAAATGTTTGAGGGCAATATGTGGTTTGAGGTGGTTTGACTGAGTGAGTAAAGAAAGGGTAAGAGAGATGTGTGGTAATAAAAAGAGTGTGGCTGAGAGAGCAGAAGAGGGTATGTTGAAGTGATTTGAACATACGGTGAGAATGAGTGAGAAAAGGTTAACATAAAGGATATATGTATCAGAAGTGGAGGGAAGAAGGAGAAGCAGGAGACCAAATTGGAAGGATGGAGTGAAAAAGATTTTGAGCGATTGGGGCCTGAACATACAGAAGAGTGAAGGTCATGCAAGGAATAGAGTGAATTGGAACAATGTAGTATACCGAGGTCAACGTGCTGTCAATGGACTGAACGAGGAATTGCCCAACCCACCCTCATACACATGTATATACATAAATCCCCACACATGCACATTTACATTTCAAAGTATACATACATATACATACACAGACATATACATATATACACATGTACATATCCATACTTGCTGCCTTCATCCATTCCTATCGCCACCCTACACACAAAATAGCATTCCCCCCCAGCAAGGCAGCGCCAGGAACACAGAAAAGGCCACATTCATTTACACATGGTCTCTAGCTGTCATGTGTAATGCACCAAAACCACAGCTCCCTTTCCACATCCAGGCCCTACAGACCTTTCCATGGTTTATCCCAGACATTTCATCTGTCTTGGTTCAGTCCATTGCCAGCATGTCGACCCCGGTATACCACATCATTCCAATTCACTCTGTTCTTTGCTTACCTCTCACCCTCCTGTATGTTCAGGCCCAAATTGCTCAAAATCTTTTTCACTCCATCTTTCCACCTCCAATTTGGTCTCTCACTTCTTGTTCCCTCCACCTCTCATACACATATATCCTCTCAGTCAATCTTTCCTTACACATTCTGTCCAATTGCCCAAACCATTTCAACACACCCTCTTCTGCTCCCAACCATACTATTTCCATACATCTCTCTTACCCTTTCATTACTTACTCAATCAAACCATCTCACACCACATATTGTCCTGAAACATTTCATTTCCAACACATCCACTCCCCTCCATACAACCCTATCTATTGCCCATGCCTTGAACTATTCATTTTCCAACATGTGCTGTATCCTAAACAAAACCCATGCAGAAACAACTGCCCACCCATTTTTCAGTTGCACTAGAAGTGCAATTACAACCTTAAAGTATTTTCCTCTTACAGACCCTGACAACAAGTCAAACTCTCAGAAAACACAATGGCCCATTTGAAATCCTTACACTTACAAACATCATCAACTAATGGCCAGACTACCAAACATATGAAAACCTGCCAACATAATACCAGTCCTAATTCCCACCTCTTATTGCCCCATATCATTTCTGTCCTCAGTATCCAAATTGTGAGAAAAATGATCAAGAAAATCAGACAAAAGCATCCCAAGCTTAAGCCTCAAACGCTGTACCATCACACTACACACTGAGCTCACACAGCATATTTAGAAGGTTTCAGCCAACCACTACTTACTTCCACGCAGTACTTACAGGCAAT
This sequence comes from Panulirus ornatus, assembly GCF_036320965.1. Taxonomy (NCBI): domain Eukaryota; kingdom Metazoa; phylum Arthropoda; class Malacostraca; order Decapoda; family Palinuridae; genus Panulirus; species Panulirus ornatus. The sequence continues at coordinate 14,821,086 of NC_092232.1, forward strand.
AGACATTAATTGCTCTCTGACATCCTCATGCAAAAAATACTTGACACTTCCCTCAATAACATTGACTAAAAGTGATTGGGCACCATTCCAGGGTCACTCAGTGGCTTCATCTTTAAAACATTTAAACTTCACAATGGAATTCCCCAAGGAGCAGCTCTTTCTCCATCTCTCTTCCTCACAATTATATCGCAGCACCCTGACACCTCAGTGGCTTCATCAAACATGAAACACTACATTACACAACAGGAACAACGCTTTACCAAGAATAGAATGTCTATATCTCCACAGAAGTCTTCAGTTACTCTCTCAACCCAAGACAGAAAGAGATCCAGCTCGCACCCTCCAGTCATTATGAATGGATAGTCTCTCTTTTACTAAACAAAGCACTAACCATTCTATGCATCACATAAAGCATATATGCATCATTTACTCCCCACTTGAAAAACATCAACATAGATAACACAAACCAAATGCCATCTGAACACTAACTTGCATCAGATTGGGGTAAGAAAAATAATCTTTCATCCTAAACAAACAATTTATCCACTTTACTTTTAACTGTGCCTCACTTGCTTAGTCTTTCACCAATGTAAAAGCAATTATAAAAAAAGAAAAAATTGCAAACCACTCAAAGTAGTGGACTCAGATAATTTACTGGCCACCTAGCAACTGCAAACACTCAACACCTTCACAATGAAACAAAGATCTTCCTAATATAGTCTCACTTTAACATACTTGGGACTAAATTCTGTGCAACAGCACTATATCTCCAACCTAAACCAGTCTATAACTAACAACCAACCCCCAAGTAGAAATAAAAAGCTTACTCCCACCTCACACTTCAGTCTCCTTTACTAACAGATTCCCCCACCCAAAATGAATATAAAAATGAAAGAATGCATAAACAATGAAATAATTGACAAGCACTAAACAACCAACCTCCCAGTCCACAAATCCATACACCCATCAGAAATCACATTCCTCAGATGAACATGTCATATTCTCCACCTTATCCTTTGGACATCAGCCATCACTAAAACACTACAAACATGAGTTAAACATATCCCAAGGCCCTTCGTATCCACAATGCACCTACCATAAAAAAGACACCAAGAACTTCTTAATTGCCCTGAACTCTCTACACATAGATGCACACACATCACAGCACTTTATGACATGTGGTCCCGACCATTGGACATGGCCAGCTTTCTGAGTGCTGCAGGAGTCCCATAAGGAAAGAAGGGACTACTGGGTCAAGAAAGTAAAGTATATATGTACTTATATATTTTATTTATTTTGCTTTGTCGCTGTCTCCCGCGTTAGCAAGGTAGCGCAAGGAAACAGACAAAAGAATGACCCAACCCACCCACATACACATGTATATACATACACGTCCACACACGCAAATATACAAACCTATACATCTCAACGTATACACATATATATACACACACACAGACATATACATATATACACATGCACACAATTCACACTGTCTGCCTTTATTCATTCCCATTGCCACCCTGCCACACATGGAATAACATCCCCCTCCCCCCTCATGTGTGCGAGGTAGCGCTAGGAAAAGACAACAAAGGCCCCATTCGTTCACACTCAGTCTCTAGCTGTCATGCAATAATGCCCGAAACCACAGCTCCCTTTCCACATCCAGGCCCCACAGAACTTTCCATGGTTTACCCCAGACACTTCACATGCCCTGATTCATCCATTGACAGCACGTCAACCCCGGTATACCACATTGATCCAATTCACTCTATTCCTTGCCCGCCTTTCACCCTCCTGCATGTTCAGGCCCCGATCACTCAAAATCTTTTTCACTCCATCTTTCCACCTCCAATTTGGTCTCCCTCTTCTCCTCGTTCCCTCCACCTCCGACACGTATATCCTCTTGGTCAATCTTTCCTCACTCATTCTCTCCATGTGACCAAACCATTTCAAAACACCCTCTTCTGCTCTCTCAACCACGCTCTTATTATTTCCACACATCTCTCTTACCCTTACATTACTTACTCGATCAAACCACCTCACACCACATATTGTCCTCAAACATCTCATTTCCAGCACATCCACCCTCCTGCGCACAACTCTATCCATAGCCCACGCCTCGCAACCATACAACATTGTTGGAACCACTATTCCTTCAAACATACCCATTTTTGCTTTCTGAGATAATGTTCTCGACTTCCACACATTCTTCAAGGCTCCCAGGATTTTCGCCCCCTCCCCGACCCTATGATTCACTTCCGCTTCCATGGTTCCATCCGCTGCCAGATCCACTCCCAGATATCTAAAACACTTTACTTCCTCCAGTTTTTCTCCATTCAAACTTACCTCCCAATTGACTTGACCCTCAACCCTACTGTACCTAATAACCTTGCTCTTATTCACATTTACTCTTAACTTTCTTCTTTCACACACTTTGCCAAACTCAGTCACCAGCTTCTGCAGTTTTTCACATGAATCAGCCACCAGTGCTGTATCATCAGCGAACAACAACTGACTCACTTCCCAAGCTCTCTCATCCCCAGCAGACTGCATACTTGCGCCTCTTTCCAAAACTCTAGCATTCACCTCCCTAACAACCCCATCCATAAACAAATTAAACAACCATGGAGAAATCACACACCCCTGCCGCAAACCTACATTCACTGAGAACCAATCACTTTCCTCTCTTCCTACACGTACACATGCCTTACATCCTCGATAAAAACTTTTCACTGCTTCTAACAACTTTCCTCCCACACCATATATTCTTAGTACCTTCCACAGAGCATCTCTATCAACTCTATCATATGCCTTCTCCAGATCCATAAATGCTACATACAAATCCATTTGCTTTTCTAAGTATTTCTCACATACATTCTTCAAAGCAAACACCTGATCCACACATCCTCTACCACTTCTGAAACCACACTGCTCTTCCCCAATCTGATGCTCTGTACATGCCTTCACCCTCTCAATTAATACCCTCCCATATAATTTACCAGGAATACTTAACAAACTTATACCTCTGTAATTTGAGCACTCACTCTTATCCCCTTTGCCTTCATACAATGGCACTATGCACGCATTCCACCAATCCTCAGTCACCTCACCATGAATCATACATACATTAAATAACCTTACCAACCTGTCAACAATACAGTCACCCCCTTTTTTAATAAATTCCACTGCAATACCATCCAAAACTGCTGCCTTGCCAGCTTTCATCTTCCGCAAAGCTTTTACTACCTCTTCTCTGTTTACCAAATCATTTTCCCTAACCCTCTCACTTTGCACACCACCTCGCCCAAAACACCCTATATCTGCCACTCTATCATCAAACACATTCAACAAACCTTCAAAATACTCACTCCATCTCCTTCTCACATCACCACTACTTGTTATCACCTCCCCATTAGCCCCCTTCACTGAAGTTCCCATTTGCTCCCTTGTCTTATGCACTTTATTTACCTCCTTCCAGAACATCTTTTTATTCTCCCTAAAATTTAATGATACTCTCTCACCCCAACTCTCATTTGCCCTCTTTTTCACCTCTTGCACCTTTCTCTTGACCTCTTGTCTCTTTCTTTTATACATATCCCACTCATTTGCATTTTTTCCCTGCAAAATCATCCAAATGCCTCTCTCTTCTCTTTCACTAATAATCTTACTTCTTCATCCCACCACTCACTACCCTTTCTAATCAACCCACCTCCTACGCTTCTCATGCCACAAGCATCTTTTACGCAAGCCATCACTGCTTCACTAAATACATCCCATTCCTCCCTCACTCCCCTTGCCTCCTTTGTTCTCACCTTTTTCCATTCTGTACTCAGTCTCTCCTGGTACTTCCTCACACAAGTCTCCTTCCCAAGCTCACTTACTCTCACCACCCTTTTCACGCCAACATTCTCTCTTCTTTTCTGAAAACCCATACAAATCTTCACCTTCGCCTCCACAAGATAATGATCAGATATCCCTCCAGTTGCACCTCTCAGCACATTAACATCCAAAAGTCTCTCTTTTGCGTGCCTGTCAATTAACATGTAGTCCAATAAAGCTCTCTAGCCACCTCTCCTACTTACATACGTATACTTATGTATATCTCTCTTTTTAAAGCAGGTATTCCCAATCACCAGTCCTTTTTCAGCACATTAATCTACAGGCTCTTCACCATTTCCATTTACAACACTGAACACCCCATGTATACCAATTATTCCCTCAACTGCCACATTACTCACCTTTGTATTCAAATCACCCATCACTATAACCCGGTCTTGTGCATCAAAACCACTAACACACTCATTCAGCTGCTCCCAAAACACTTGCCTCTCATGATCTTTCTTCTCATGCCCAGGTGCATATGCACCAATAATCACCAATCTCTCTCCATCAACTTTCAGTTTTACCCATATTAATCTAGAATTTACTTTCTTACATTCTATCACATACTCCCACCACTCCTGGTTCAGGAGTAGTGCTACTCCCTCCCTTGCTCTTGTCCTCTCACTAACCCCTCACTTTACTCCCAAGACATTCCCAAACCACTCTTCCCCTTTACCCTTGAGCTTTGTTTCACTCAGAGCCAAAACATCCAGGTTCCTCTCCTCAAACATAGTACCTATCTCTCCTTTTTTCACATCTTTGTTACATCCACACACTTTAAGACACCCCACTGTGAGCCTACGAGGAGGATGAGCACTCCCCGCGTGAACTGAACTGAAAGTTGGTGGAGAGAGATGGGTGATTATTGGTGCATATGCACCTGGGCATGAGAAGAAAGATCATAAGAGGCAAGTGTTTTGGGAGCAGCTGAATGAGTGTGTTAGTGGTTTTGATGCACGAGACCGGGTTATAGTGATGGGTGATTTGAATGCAAAGGTGAGTAATGTGGCAGTTGAGGGAATAATTGGTATACATGGGGTGTTCAGTGTTGTAAATGGAAATGGTGAAGAGCTTGTAGATTTATGTGCTGAAAACGGACTGGTGATTGGGAATACCTGGTTTAAAAAGTGAGATATACATAAGTATACGTATGTAAGTAGGAGAGATGGCCAGAGAGCGTTATTGGATTACGTGTTAATTGACAGGCGTGCGAAAGAGAGACTTTTGGATGTTAATGTGCTGAGAGGTGCAACTGGAGGGATGTCTGATCATTATCTAGTGGAGGCTAAGGTGAAGATTTGTATGGGTTTTCAGAAAAGAAGAGTGAATGTTGGGGTGAAGAGGGTGGTGAGAGTAAGTGAGCTTGGGAAGGAGACTTGTGTGAGGAAGTACCAGGAGAGACTGAGCACAGAATGGAAAAAGGTGAGAACAATGAATGTAAGGGGAGTGGGGGAGGAATGGGATGTATTTAGGGAATCAGTGATGGATTGCGCAAAAGATGCTTGTGGCATGAGAAGAGTGGGAGGAGGGTTGATTAGAAAGGGTAGTGAGTGGTGGGATGAAGAAGTAAGAGTATTAGTGAAAGAGAAGAGAGAGGCATTTGGATGATTTTTGCAGGGAAAAAATGCAATTGAGTGGGAGATGTATAAAAGAAAGAGACAGGAGGTCAAGAGAAAGGTGCAAGAGGTGATTAGAGGGCAAATGAGAGTTGGGGTGAGAGAGTATCATTAAATTTTAGGGAAAATAAAAAGATGTTCTGGAAGGAGGTAAATAAAGTGCGTAAGACAAGGGAGCAAATGGGAACTTCAGTGAAGGGCGCAAATGGGGAGGTGATAACAAGTAGTGGTGATGTGAGAAGGAGATGGAGTGAGTATTTTGAAGGTTTGTTGAATGTGTTTGATGATAGAGTGGCAGATATAGGGTGTTTTGGTCGAGGTGGTGTGCAAAGTGAGAGGGTTAGGGAAAATGATTTGGTAAACAGAGCAGAGGTAGTAAAAGCTTTGCGGAAGATGAAAGCCGGCAAGGCAGCAGGTTTGGATGGTATTGCAGTGGAATTTATTAAAAAGGGGGTGACTGTATTATTGACTGGTTGGTAAGGTTATTTAATGTATGTATGACTCATGGTGAGGTGCCTGAGGATTGGTGGAATGCAGGCATAGTGCCATTGTACAAAGGCAAAGGGGATAAGAGTGAGTGCTCAAATTTCAGAGGTATAAGTTTGTTGAGTATTCCTGGTAAATTATATGGGAGGGTATTGATTGAGAGGGTGAAGGCATGTACAGAGCATGAGATTGGGGAAGAGCAGTGTGGTTTCAGAAGTGGTAGAGGATGTGTGGATCAGGTGTTTGCTTTGAAGAATGTATGTGAGAAATACTTAGAAAAGCAAATGGATTTGTATGTAGCATTTATGGATCTGGAGAAGGCATATGATAGAGTTGATAGAGATGCTCTGTGGAAGGTATTAAGAATATATGGTGTAGGAGGAAAGTTGTTAGAAGCAGTGAAAAGTTTTTATCGAGGATATAAGGCATGTGTACGTGTAGGAAGAGAGGAAAGTGATTGGTTCTCAGTAAATGTAGGTTTGCGGCAGGGGTGTGTGATGTCTCCATGGTTGTTTAATTTGTTTATGGATGGGGTTGTTAGGGAGGTGAATGCAAGATTTTGGAAAGAGGGGCAAGTATGAAGTCTGTTGGGGATGAGAGAGCTTGGGAAGTGAGTCAGTTGTTGTTCGCTGATGATACAGTGCTGGTGCCTGATTCATGTGAGAAACTGTAGAAGCTGGTGACTGAGTTTGGTAAAGTGTGTGAAAGAAGAAAGTTAAGAGTAAATGTGAATAAAAGCAAGGTTATTAGGTACAGTAGGGTTGAGGGTCAAGTCAATTGGGAGGTAAGTTTGAATGGAGAAAAACTGGAGGAAGTAAAGTGTTTTAGATATGTGGGAGTGGATCTGGTAGCGGATGGAACCATGGAAGCGGAAGTGGATCATAGGGTGGGGGAGGGGGCGAAAATCCTGGGAGCCTTGAAGAATGTGTGGAAGTCGAGAACATTATCTTGGAAAGCAAAAATGGGTATGTTTGAAGGAGTAGTGGTTCCAACAATGTTGTATGGTTGCAAGGCATGGGCTATGGATAGAGTTGTGCGCAGGAGGGTGGATGTGCTGGAAATGAGATGTTTGAGGACAATGTGTGGTGTGAGGTGGTTTGATCAAGTAAGTAACGTAATGGTAAGAGAGATGTGTGGAAATAAAAAGAGCGTGGTTGAGAGCAGAAGAGGGTGTTTTGAAATGGTTTGGGCACATGGAGAGAATGAGTGAGGAAAGATTGACCAAGAGGATATATGTGTTGGAGGTGGAGGGAACGAGGAGAAGTGGGAGACCAAATTGGAGGTGGAAAGATGGAGTGAAAAAGATTTTGTGTGATCGGGGCCTGAACATGCAGGAGGGTGAAAGGAGGGCAAGGAATAGAGTGAATTGGATCGATGTGGTATACTGGGGTTGACGTGCTGTGAGTGGATTGAATCAGGGCATGTGAAGCGTCTGGGGTAAACCATGGAAAGCTGTGTAGGTATGTATATTAGCGTGTGTGGACGTGTATGTATATACATGTGTATGGGGGTGGGTTGGGCCATTTCTTTCGTCTGTTTCCTTGCACTACCTAGCAAACGTGGGAGACAGCGATAAAGCAAAAAAAAATTATATATAAATATATATATATATATATATATATATATATATATATATATATATATATATATATATATATATGAAAAATGTAAGAAATAATTTAGAAAACTGAAACTCCTAGCTGGAAATGAAAATGAAAAAATGAATGTCACATAATGGTTCAACCTCTGGCTATGGAAAAGGGAAAATGCATAATTTATATACACAAACATCAATATATATATATATATATATATATATATATATATATATATATATATATATATATATATATGTATATATATATATATATATATATATATATATATATATATATATATATATATATATAGGGGAGAAAGAATACTTCCCACGTATTCCCTGCGTGTCGTAGAAGGCGACTAAAAGGGGAGGGAGCGGGTGGCTGGAAATCCTCCCCTTTCTTGTTTTTTTTAATTTTCCAAAAGAAGGAACAGAGAAGGGGGTCAAGTGAGGATATTCCCTCTAAGGCCCAGTTCTCTGTTCTTAACGCTACCTCGCTAACGCGGGAAATGGCAAATAGTATGAAAAAAAAAAAAAATATATATATATATATATATATATATATATATATATATATATATATATATATATATATATATATATATATATATATATATAAAATATTATCCCTGGGGATAGGGGAGAAAGATTACTTCCCATGTATTCCCTGCATGTCGTAGAAGGCGACTAAAAGGGGAGGGAGCGGGGGGGCTGGAAATCTTCCCCTCTCGTTTTTTTTTAATTTTCCAAAAGAAGGAGAAGAGAGGGGGGGCCAGGTGAGGATATTCCCTTAAAGGCCCAGTCCTCTGTTCTTAGCGCTACCTTGCTAACACGGGAAATGGCGAATAGTTTGAAAGAAAGAAAAAGATATAAAATATGTATATATGTACAGGTTGTACCTCTCTAATCCAGCACTCTGAGGTCCAGCATCTCCCATAGTGTGGCACATTTTTAATCTGCCATTATTAGTTTGTGCAACCAAGGCACTGCTGATAGCAGTACTAAGGTGCCAAAATCTGTTTACACTGCAGCTAATCTGATTAACAGTCCTGTTAATTTCTTATAGCCCCAGAACAAGTGTGTAATTCTGACAATTATGACCTGTATTGGCACTGTAAGCCACAAAATAACACCCTTGCCCAAGATATTGAGGAGTCTCCATCTGGGGGTAAGGATTCCAAAGATAGGGTAACAACTCTTAGCTGCAGCAACACTGCAGGAACAAACAAAACCAAGCTGATGGTAATTGGTAAGAATGTTCACCCAAGGGCCTTTAAAGGGATCAATTTGTGTTTTCTGGCCTTTTCTGTGGCTCAGCAATAGCCACGTCCCAAGATTGCCTGATTGGAGAGAGGGGCAAGTATGCAGTCTGTTGTGGATGAGAGGGCTAGTGGTTCCAACAATGTTATATGGTTGCGAGGTGTGGGCTATAGATAGGGTTGTGTGGAGGAGGGTGGACGTATTGGAAATGGATTGTTTGAGGACAATATGTGGTGTGAGGTGGTTTGATCAAGTAAGTCATGAAAGAGTAAGAGAGATGTGTGGTAATAAAAAGAGTGTGGTTGAGAGAGCAGAAGAGGGTGTATTGAAATGGTTTGGTCACATGGAGAAAATGTGTAAGGAAAGAATGACAAAGAGGATATATGTGTCAGAGGTGGAGGGAACGAGGAGAAGTGGGAGACCAAATTGGAGGTGGAAGGATGGAGTGAAAAGGATTTTGAGCAATCGGGGCCTGAACATACAGGAGGGTGGAAGGCCTGCAAGGAATAGAGTGAATTGGAACGATGTGGAATACCAGGGTCGATGTGCTGTCAATGGATTGAACCAGAGCATGTAAAGCGTCTGGGGTAAACCATGGAAAGTTTTGTGGTGCCTGGATGTGGAAAGGGAGCTGTGGTTTTGGTGCATCATACATGACAGCTAGAGACTGAGTGTGAACGAATGTGGCTTTTGTTGTCTTTTCCCTCAAACATACCCATTTTTGCTTTCCAAGATAACTTTCTCGACTTCCACACATTCTTCAACGCTCCCAGAACTTTTGCCCCCTCCCCCATCCTATGATTCACTTCTGCTTCCATGGTTCCATCCGCTGCCAAATCCACTCCCAGATATCTAAAACACTTCTTCCTCCAGTTTTTCTCTTCAAACTTACCTCCCAGTTGGCTTGTCCCTCAACCCTACTGTACTTTAGCTAATAACCTTGCTCTTATTCACATTTACTCTCAGCTTTCTTCTTTCACACACTTTACCAAACTCAGTCACCAGCTTCTGCAGTTTCTCACATGAATCAGCCATCAGTGCTGTATCATCAACGAACAACAACTGACTCACTTCCCAAGCTCTCTCATCCACAACAGACTGCATACTTGCCCCTCTTTCCAAAACTCTCGCATTCACCTCATCAACAACCCCATCCATAAACAAATTAAACAACCATGGAGACATCACACACCCCTGCCACAAACCAACACTCACTGAGAACCAATCACTTTCCTCTCTTCCTACTTGTACACATGCCTTACATCCTCGATTAAAATTTTTCACTGCTTCTAACAATTTGCTTCCCACACCATATATTCTTAATACCTTCCACAGAGCATCTTTATCAACTCTATCATATGCCTTCTCCAGATCCATAAATGCTACATACAAATCCATTTGCTTTTCTAAGTATTTCTCACATACATTCTTCAAAGCAAACACCTGATTCACACATCCTCTACCACATCTGAAACCACGCTGCTTTTCCCCATTCTGATGCTCTGTACATGCCTTCACCCTCTCACTCAATACCCTCCTACATAATTTCCCAGGAATACTCAACAAACTTATACCTCTGTGATTTGAGCCTTTGTACAATGGCACTATGTAAGCATTCTGCCAATCCTCAGGCACCCCATCATGGGTCATACTTACATTAAATATCCTTACCAACCAGTCAACAACACTGTCACCCCCTTTTTTGATATATATATATATATATATATATATATATATATATATATATATATATATATATATATATATATATATATATATATATATATATTGCAATTGAGTGGGAGAAGTATAAAAGAAAGAGACAGGAGGTCAAGAGAAAGGTGCAAGAGGTGAAAAAAAGGGCAAATGAGAGTTGGGGTGAGAGACTATCAGTAAATTTTAGGGAGAATAAAAAGATGTTCTGGAAGGAGGTAAATAGGGTGCGTAAGACAAGGGAGCAAATGGGAACTTCAGTGAAGGGCGTAAATGGGGAGGTGATAACAAGTAGTGGTGATGTGAGAAGGAGATGGAATGAGTATTTTGAAGGTTTGTTGAATGTGTCTGATGACAGAGTGGCAGATATAGGGTGTTTTGGTCGAGGTGGTGTGCAAAGTGAGAGGGTTAGGGAAAATGATTTGGTAAACAGAGAAGAGGTAGTAAAAGCTTTGCGGAAGATGAAAGCCGGCAAGGCAGCAGGTTTGGATGGTATTGCAGTGGAATTTATTAAAAAAGGGGGTGACTGTATTGTTGACTGGTTGGTAAGGTTATTTAATGTATGTATGACTCATGGTGAGGTGCCTGAGGATTGGCGGAATGCGTGCATAGTGCCATTGTACAAAGGCAAAGGGGATAAGAGTGAGTGCTCAAATTACAGAGGAATAAGTTTGTTGAGTATTCCTGGTAAATTATATGGGAGGGTATTGATTGAGAGGGTGAAGGCATGTACAGAGCATCAGATTGGGGAAGAGCAGTGCGGTTTCAGAAGTGGTAGAGGATGTGTGGATCAGGTGTTTGCTTTGAAGAATGTATGTGAGAAATACTTAGAAAAGGAAATGGATTTGTATGTAGCATTTATGGATCTGGAGAAGGCATATGATAGAGTTGATAGAGATGCTCTGTGGAAGGTATTAAGAATATATGGTGTGGGAGGCAAGTTGTTAGAAGCAGTGAAAAGTTTTTATCGAGGATGTAAGGCATGTGTACGTGTAGGAAGAGAGGAAAGTGATTGGTTCTCAGTGAATGTAGGTTTGCGGCAGGGGTGTGTGATGTCTCCATGGTTGTTTAATTTGTTTATGGATGGGGTTGTTAGGGAGGTAAATGCAAGAGTCCTGGAAAGAGGGGCAAGTATGAAGTCTGTTGGGGATGAGAGAGCTTGGGAAGTGAGTCAGTTGTTGTTCGCTGATGATACAGCGCTGGTGGCTGATTCATGTGAGAAACTGCAGAAGCTGGTGACTGAGTTTGGTAAAGTGTGTGGAAGAAGAAAGTTAAGAGTAAATGTGAATAAGAGCAAGGTTATTAGGTACAGTAGGGTGGAGGGTCAAGTCAATTGGGAGGTGAGTTTGAATGGAGAAAAACTGGAGGAAGTGAAGTGTTTTAGATATCTGGGAGTGGATCTGTCAGCGGATGGAACCATGGAAGCGGAAGTGGATCATAGGGTGGGGGAGGGGGCGAAAATTTTGGGAGCCTTGAAAAATGTGTGGAAGTCGAGAACATTATCTCGGAAAGCAAAAATGGGTATGTTTGAAGGAATAGTGGTTCCAACAATGTTGTATGGTTGCGAGGCGTGGGCTATGGATAGAGTTGTGCGCAGGAGGATGGATGTGCTGGAAATGAGATGTTTGAGGACAATGTGTGGTGTGAGGTGGTTTGATCGAGTAAGTAACGTAAGGGTAAGAGAGATGTGTGGAAATAAAAAGAGCGTGGTTGAGAGAGCAGAAGAGGGTGTTTTGAAATGGTTTGGGCACATGGAGAGAATGAGTGAGGAAAGATTGACCAAGAGGATATATGTGTCGGAGGTGGAGGGAACGAGGAGAAGAGGGAGACCAAATTGGAGGTGGAAAGATGGAGTGAAAAAGATTTTGTGTGATCGGGGCCTGAACATGCAGGAGGGTGAAAGGAGGGCAAGGAATAGAGTGAATTGGAGCGATGTGGTATACAGGGGTTGACGTGCTGTCAGTGGACTGAATCAAGGCATGTGAAGCGTCTGGGGTAAACCATGGAAAGCTGTGTAGGTATGTATATTTGCGTGTGTGGACGTGTGTATGTACGTGTGTATGGGGGGGGGCATTTCTTTCGTCTGTTTCCTTGCGCTACCTCGCAAACGCGGGAGACAGCGACAAAGTATAAAAAAAAAAAAAAAAAAAAAAAAATATATATGTATATCTTTTTCTTTCTTTCATACTATTCGCCATTTCCCGCATTAGCGAGGTAGCGTTAAGAACAGAGGACTGAGCCTTTGAGGGAATATCCTCACCTGGCCCCCTTCTCCGTTCCTTCTTTTGGAAAATTAAAAAAAAAATGAGAGGGGAGGATTTTCAGCCCCCCGCTCCCTCCCCTTTTAGTCGCCTTCTGCGACACGCAGGGAATACGTGGGAAGTATTCTTTCTCCCCTATCCCCAGGGATAATATATATATATAATATATATATATATATATATATAATATATATATAAGGGGAGTGGGGGAGGAATGGGATGTATTTAGGGAATCAGTGATGGATTGCGCAAAAGATGCTTGTGGCATGAGAAGAGTGGGAGGTGGGTTGATTAGAAAGGGTAGTGAGTGGTGGGATGAAGAAGTAAGAGTATTAGTGAAAGAGAAGAGAGAGGCATTTGGACGATTTTTGCAGGGAAAAAATGCAATTGAGTGGGAGATGTATAAAAGAAAGAGACAGGAGGTCAAGAGAAAGGTGCAAGAGGTGAAAAAAAGGGCAAATGAGAGTTGGGGTGAGAGAGTATCATTAAATTTTAGGGAGAATAAAAAGATGTTCTGGAAGGAGGTAAATAAAGTGCGTAAGACAAGGGAGCAAATGGGAACTTCAGTGAAGGGCGCAAATGGGGAGGTGATAACAAGTAGTGGTGATGTGAGAAGGAGATGGAGTGAGTATTTTGAAGGTTTGTTGAATGTGTTTGATGATAGAGTGGCAGATATAGGGTGTTTTGGTCAAGGTGGTGTGCAAAGTGAGAGGGTTAGGGAAAATGATTTGGTAAACAGAGAAGAGGTAGTGAAAGCTTTGCGGAAGATGAAAGCCGGCAAGGCAGCAGGTTTGGATGGTATTGCAGTGGAATTTATTAAAAAAGGGGGTGACTGTATTGTTGACTGGTTGGTAAGGTTATTTAATGTATGTATGACTCATGGTGAGGTGCCTGAGGATTGGCGGAATGCATGCATAGTACCATTGTACAAAGGCAAAGGGGATAAGAGTGAGTGCTCAAATTACAGAGGTATAAGTTTGTTGAGTATTCCTGGTAAATTATATGGGAGGGTATTGATTGAGAGGATGAAGGCATGTACAGAGCATCAGATTGGGGAAGAGCAGTGTGGTTTCAGAAGTGGTAGAGGATGCGTGGATCAGGTGTTTGCTTTTAAGAATGTATGTGAGAAATACTTAGAAAAGGAAATGGATTTGTATGTAGCATTTATGGATCTGGAGAAGGCATATGATAGAGTTGATAGAGATGCTCTGTGGAAGGTATTAAGAATATATGGTGTGGGAGGAAAGTTGTTAGAAGCAGTGAAAAGTTTTTATCGAGGATGTAAGGCATGTGTACGTGTAGGAAGAGAGGAAAGTGATTGGTTCTCAGTGAATGTAGGTTTGCGGCAGGGGTGTGTGATGTCTCCATGGTTATTTAATTTGTTTATGGATGGGGTTGTTAGGGAGGTGAATGCAAGATTTTGGAAAGAGGGGCAAGTATGAAGTCTGTTGGGGATGAGAGAGCTTGGGAAGTGAGTCAGTTGTTGTTCGCTGATGATACAGCGCTGGTGGCTGATTCATGTGAGAAACTGCAGAAGCTGGTGACTGAGTTTGGTAAAGTGTGTGAAAGAAGAAAGTTAAGAGTAAATGTGAATAAGAGCAAGGTTATTAGGTACAGTAGGGTTGAGGGTCAAGTCAATTGGGAGGTGAGTTTGAATGGAGAAAAACTGGAGGAAGTGAAGTGTTTTAGATATCTGGGAGTGGATCTGGCAGCGGATGGAACCATGGAAGCGGAAGTGGATCATAGGGTGGGGGAGGGGGCGAAAATTCTGGGAGCCTTGAAGAATGTGTGGAAGTCGAGAACATTATCTCGGAAAGCAAAAATGGGTATGTTTGAAGGAATAGTGGTTCCAACAATGTTGTATGGTTGCGAGGCGTGGGCTATGGATAGAGTTGTGCGCAGGAGGATGGATGTGCTGGAAATGAAATGTTTGAGGACAATGTGTGGTGTGAGGTGGTTTGATCGAGTGAGTAACGTAAGGGTAAGAGAGATGTGTGGAAATAAAAAGAGCGTGGTTGAGAGAGCAGAAGAGGGTGTTTTGAAGTGGTTTGGGCACATGGAGAGAATGAGTGAGGAAAGATTGACCAAGAGGATATATGTGTCGGAGGTGGAGGGAACGAGGAGAAGAGGGAGACCAAATTGGAGGTGGAAAGATGGAGTGAAAGATTTTGTGTGATCGGGGCCTGAACATGCAGGAGGGTGAAAGGAGGGCAAGGAATAGAGTGAATTGGAGTGATGTGGTATACCGGGGTTGACGTGCTGTCAGTGGATTGAATCAAGGCATGTGAAGCGTCTGGGGTAAACCATGGAAAGCTGTGTAGGTATGTATATTTGCGTGTGTGGACGTATGTATATACATGTGTATGGGGGGGGTTGGGCCATTTCTTTCGTCTGTTTCCTTGCGCTACCTCGCAAACGCGGGAGACAGCGACAAAGTATAATAAATAAAATAAATAAATAAATATATATATATATATATATATATATATATATATATATATATATATATATATATATATATATATATAT
The DNA here is from genome assembly GCF_036320965.1 of Panulirus ornatus. Lineage (NCBI taxonomy): Eukaryota > Metazoa > Arthropoda > Malacostraca > Decapoda > Palinuridae > Panulirus > Panulirus ornatus. Next base: position 14,836,436 of record NC_092232.1, read on the forward strand.
TTCCCATTTTAGAAAGTTAAAAAGAATACAAGGAGGGGAGGATTTCTGGCCCCCCGCTCCCGTCCCCTCTAGTCGCCTTCTATGACATGCGAGGAATACGTGGGAAGTATTCTTTCACCCCTATCCCCAGGGATATATATATATATATATATATATATATATATATATATATATATATATATATATATATATATATATATACGAATAAAGTGTATATGAACGCGCACCTTCATAGAACATACAAAGCTCCATCAGCCAGGATCAAACCTGGGACCCCTTGTGCAAGAGGCAGGCATGCTAACCGCTAGGCTAAGGGACTGTATGATAGGAAACAACTATTCGAAATACTAAGTACTCGAATACCCTTCGTCTCACTATGGTGAGCAACGGGGTCTATCGGTTGTTTCCGAACAGAACACATAGCCAGCTGATAGCGTTTTACCGAACTTGACTGTACAACGCGGAGTTATATGAATACGAATAAAGTGTATATGAACGCGCACCTTCATAGAACATACAAAGCTCCACGAGCCAGGATCGAACCTGGGACCCCTTGTGCAAGAGGCATACAAAGCTTTGTATGGAGCTTTGTATGTTCTATGAAGGTGCGCGTTCATATACACTTTATTCGTATTCATATAACTCCGCGTTGTACACTCAGGTTTGGTAAAGCGCTATCAGCTGGCTATGTGTTCTGTTCGGAAACAACCGATAGACCCCGTTGCTCACCATAATGAGATGAAGGGTATTCGAGTACTTAGTATTTCGAATAGTTGTTTCCTATTATACAGTCCCTTAGCCTAGCGGTTAGCTTGCCTGCCTCTTGCACAAGGGGTCCCAGGTTCGATCCTGGCTGATGGAGCTTTGTATGTTATACATATATACATACATACACACACATACACACATATACACACACACACACATATACATATATATACATATGAAAAATGTAAGACATAATTTAGAAAACTGAAACTTCTAACTTGAAATGAAATGAAAAAATGAATGTCACATAATGGTTCAACCTCTGGCTATGGAAAAGGGAAATGTATAATTTATTTACACAAACGTCAATAGTAGTTCTCATCAATTTAACAAGTAGTGGTGATGTGAGAAGGAGATGGAGTGAGTATTTTGAAGGTTTGTTGAATGTGTTTGATGATAGAGTGGCAGATATAGGGTGTCTTGGTCGAGGTGGTGTGCAAAGTGAGAGGGTTAGGGAAAATGATTTGGTAAACAGAGAAGAGGTAGTAAAAGCTTTGCGGAAGATAAAAGCCGGCAAGGCAGCAGGTTTGGATGGTATTGCAGTGGAATTTATTAAAAAAGGGGGTGACTGTATTATTGACTGGTTGGTAAGGTTATTCAATGTATGTATGACTCATGGTGAGGTGCCTCAGGATTGGCGGAATGTGTGCATAGTGCCATTGTACAAAGGCAAAGGGGATAAGAGTGAGTGCTCAAATTACAGAGGTATAAGTTTGTTAAGTATTCCTGGTAAATTGTATGGGAGGGTATTGATTGAGAGGGTGAAGGCATGTACAGAGCATCAGATTGGGGAAGAGCAGTATGGTTTCAGAAGTGGTAGAGGATGTGTGGATCAGGTGTTTGCTTTGAAGCATGTATGTGAGAAATACTTAGAAAAGCAAATGGATTTGTATGTAGCATTTATGGATCTGGAGAAGGCATATGATAGAGTTGATAGAGATGCTCTGTGGAAGGTATTAAGAATATATGGTGTGGGAGGCAAGTTGTTAGAAGCAGTGAAAAGTTTTTATCGAGGATGTAAGGCATGTGTACGTGTAGGAAGAGAGGAAAGTGATTGGTTCTCATTGAATGTAGGTTTGTGGCAGGGGTGTGTGATGTCTCCATGGTTGTTTAATTTGTTTATGGATGGGGTTGTTAGGGAGGTGAATGCAAGAGTTTTGGAAAGAGGGGCAAGTATGAAGTCTGTTGGGGATGAGAGAGCTTGGGAAGTGAGTCAGTTGTTGTTCGCTGATGATACAGCGCTGGTGGCTGATTCATGTGAGAAACTGCAGAAGGTGGTGACTGAGTTTGGTAAAGTGTGTGAAAGAAGAAAGTTAAGAGTAAATGTGAATAAGAGCAAGGTTATTAGGTACAGTAGGATTGAGGGTCAAGTCAATCGGGAGGTAAGTTTGAATGGAGAAAAACTGGAGGAAGTAAAGTGTTTTAGATATCTGGGAGTGGATCTGGCAGTGGATGGAACCATGGAAGCGGAACTGGATCATAGGATGGGGGAGGGGGCGAAAATCCTGGGAGCCTTGAAGAATGTTTGGAAGTCGAGAACATTATCTCGGAAAGCAAAAATGGGTATGTTTTAAGGAATAGTGGTTCCAACAATGTTGTATGGTTGCGAGGCGTGGGCTATGGATAGAGTTGTGCGCAGGAGGATGGATATGCTGGAAATGAGATGTTTGAGGACAATGTGTGGTGTGAGGTGGTTTGATCGAGTAAGTAACGTAATGGTAAGAGAGATGTGTGGAAATAAAAAGAGCGTGGTTGAGAGAGCAGAAGAGGGTGTTTTGAAATGGTTTGGGCACATGGAGAGAATGAGTGAGGAAAGATTGACCAAGAGGATATATGTGTCGGAGGTGGAGGGAACGAGAAGTGGGAGACCAAATTGGAGGTGGAAAGATGGAGTGAAAAAGATTTTGTGTGATCGGGGCCTGAACATGCAGGAGGGTGAAAGGAGGGCAAGGAATAGAGTGAATTGGAGCGATGTGGTATACCGGGGTTGACGTGCTGTCAGTGGTTTGAATCAGGGCATGTGAAGCGTCTGGGGTAAACCATGGAAAGCTGTGTAGGTATGTATATTTGCGTGTGTGGACGTATGTATATACATGTGTATGGGGGTGGGTTGGGCCATTTCTTTCGTCTGTTTCCTTGCGCTACCTCGCAAACGCGGGAGACAGCGGCAAAAAAAAAAAAAATATATATATATCTTTTCTTTCTTTTAAACTATTTGCCATTTCCCGCGTTAGCGAGGTAGCGTTAAGAACAGAGGACTGGGCCTTTTTTGGAATATCTATATATATATATATATATATATATATATATATTCCTATGAGTCCACGGGGAAAATGAAACACGAAAAGTTCCCAAGTGCACTTTCGTGTAATAATCACATCACCAGGGGAGACACAAGAGAGAAATATAACATGTTTTGGACAATCACATGTTTACCAAATGGCGTCCTAGCTTCGTCTCTTCGATGTATATCAACTGATTGTTATATTTTTCTCTTGTGTCTCCCCTGATGATGTGATTATTACATGAAATTGCACTTGGGAACTTTTCGTGTTTCATTTTCCCCATGGACTCATAGGAATATCTTGATCACATGCAAAATTGTGATCCTTTCCAATATATACATATATATATATATATATCTTTTTCTTTTTTTTTATACTATTCGCCATTTCCCACAATAGCGAGGTAGCGTTAAGAACAGAGGACTGGGCCTTTGAGGGAATATCCTCACCTGACCCCCTTCTCTGTTCCTTCTTTTTCCAGCCCCCTGCTCCCTTCACTTGTTGTCGCCTTCTACGACACGCAGGGAATACATGGGAAATAACCTTTCTCCCGTATCCCCAGGGATAATATATATATATATATATATATATATATATATATATATATATATATATATATATATATATATTTTTTTTTTTCTTATTTATTATACTTTGTCGCTGTCTCCCGCGTTTGCGAGGTAGCGCAAGGAAACAGACGAAAGAAATGGCCCAACCCCCCCCCATACACATGTATATACATACATGTCCACACACGCAAATATACATACCTATACATCTCCATGTACGCATATATATACACACACAGACACATACATATATACCCATGCACACAATTCACACTGTCTGCCTTTATTCATTTCCATCGCCACCTCGCCACACATGGAATACCATCCCCCTCCCCCCTCATGTGAGCGAAATAGCGCTAGGAAAAGACAACAAAGGCCCCATTCGTTCTCACTCAGTCTCTAGCTGTCATGCAATAATGCCCGAAACCACAGCTCCCTTTCCACATCCAGGCCCCACACAACTTTCCATGGTTTACCCCAGACGCTTCACATGCCCTGATTCAATCCACTGACAGCACGTCAACCCCGGTATACCACATCGATCCAATTCACTTTATTCCTTGCCCGCCTTTCACCCTCCTGCATGTTCAGGCCCCGATCACTCAAAATCTTTTTCACTCCATCTTTCCACCTCCAATTTGGTCTCCCACTTCTCCTCGTTCCCTCCACCTCCGACACATATATCCTCTTGGTCAATCTTTCCTCACTCATTCTCTCCATGTGCCCAAACCATATATATATTATTTATTATTATCCCTGGGGATAGGGGAGAAAGAATACTTCCCACGTATTCCCTGCGTGTCGTAGAAGGCGACTAAAAGGGGAGGGAGTGGGGGGCTGGAAATCCTCCCCTCTCATTTTTTTTTTAATTTTCCAAAAGGAGGAACAGAGGGGGGCACAGAGGGGGGCCAGGTGAGGATATCCCACAAAGGCCCAGTCCTCTGTTCTTAACGCTACCTCGCTAACGCGGGAAATGGCGAATAGTTTAAAAGAAAGAAATTATTTATTATACTTAATCGCTGTCTCATGCGTTTGCGAGGTAGCGCAAGGAAACCGACAAAAGAATGGCCCAAACCCACCCACATGCATGTATATACATAAACGCCCACACACACATATATACATAACTATACATTTCAACACATACATACATATACATATATACATATTTATATATTCATACTTGCTACCTTTATCCATTCCCATTGCCATCCCACCACACATGAAGTAGCATACACACACACCCTCCTCCTCCTACGCCCATATGGGGTAGCACTAGGAAGAGACAAGAAGGCCACATTCATTCACACTCAATCTTTAGCTGTCATATGTAATGCACCGAAACCACAGCTCCCTTTCCACATCCAGGCACCGCAAAACTTTTTTCTTATCTATTATACTTAATCAATGTCTCCCACGTTAGTGAGGAAGCACAAGGAAGCAAACAAAAGAATGGCCCAACCCACCCACATGTACATACCTATACATTTCAACGTATACATACTTATACATACACAGACATATACATATATACACATGTACACATTCATACTTGCTGCCTTCATCCATTCCTGTTGCCACTCTGCCACACATGATATAGCAACCCCACACCCCAATGAGGTAGCGTTAGGAAAAAGCAACAAAGGCCACATTCGTTCACACTCAGTCTCTAGCTGTTATGTGTAATGCACCAAAACCACAGCTCCCTTTCCACATCCAGGCCCCACAAAACCTTCCATGGTTTACCTCAGATGCTTCACATGCCTTGGTTCAATCCATTGACAGCACGTTGACCCTGGTATACCACATCGTTCCAATTCATTCTATTCCTTACACGCCTTTCACCCTCCTGAATTTTCAGGCCCCAATCACTCAAAATCTTTTTCACTCCATCTTTCCACCTCCAATTTGGTCTCCTGCTTCTCCTTGTTCCCTCTACCTCTGATGCATATATAGTCTTTGTCAATCTTTCCTCACTCATTCTCTCCATGTGACCAAACCATTTCAACACACCCTCTTCTGCTCTCTCAACCACTCTCTTTCTGTTATCACACATCTCTCTTACCCTTTCATTACTTAATCAAACCACCGCACACCACATATTGTCCTTACACATTTCATTTCCAACAAATCCATCCTCCTCCACACAACCTTATCCTCACAATCATATAACCGTGTTGGAACCACTATTCCTTCAAACATACCCAGTTTTGCTCCCTGAGATAACGTTCTCACCTTCCACACATTCTTCAACGTTCCCGGAACCTTCCATTTCCATGGTTCCATCCGCTGCTAAATCCACTCCCAGATATCTAAAACACTTCACTTCCTCCAATTTTTCTCCATTCAAACTTACCTCCCAATTAACTTGTCCCTTAACCCTACTGAACCTAATAACCTTCCTCTTATTCACATTTACTCTCAGCTTTCTTCTTTCACACACTTTACCAAACTCAGTCACCAACTTCTGCAGTTTCTCAACTGAATCAGCCACCAGTGCTGTATCATCAGCAAACAACTGACTCACTTCCCAAGCCCTCTCATCCACAACAGACTGCATACTTGCCCCTCTCTACAAAACTCTTGCATTCACTTCCCTAACCACCCCATCCATAAACAAATTAAACAACCATAGAGACATCATGCACCCCTACCGCAAACCATCATTCACTGAGAACCAATCACTTTTATCTCTTCCTACTCATACACATGCCTTACATCTTTGGTAAAAAGTTTATCACTGCTTCTAGCAACTTCCCTTCCACACCATATATTCTTAATACCTTCCACAAAGCATCTCTATCAACCCTATCATATGCCTTCTCCAGATCCATAAATGCTACATACAAATCCATCTGTTTTTCTAAGTATTTCTCATACATTCTTCAAAGTTTTGCATTTATATATAATTGGATATTACATTACCTGCCAACATGAAAAACAAATTATCCTAAGAAGATGAAATGTAACAGTGTAAACATGGATGTACTCTAAAAATGAATATAAAAAGCTTCAACTTTGAGAAAATGAAAAATGAAGTGCAATCAGGGATGTGATGTGCCCTGATGATAGAGCTTTGAGCAGTCGGTGCTTACGTGAGCCCCCAGAGAGGAAAGAGAGAGAGGAAGGGCGTCGATGTCACGGGTCACTGCTCTTAGATGCTGCTAGCTGTGAAGGGGAGGAATGATGCAAGTGAGACTAGAGGTATTTCAGAAACTTCTCAGTTGTTCATGAACTTCTCTGATTGTCAAATGAGACTGTAGATGATATAAGTTTGAATTATTCATAAACCTCTTCAACTGACAGAGAAGACTGAGGATAAAGTACAAAACTCAACTGATTATCTTGTAAGAGCTGAAATGAAGTAGTGCACTTAGTTCCAAAGTATTCACACACTTCTTTAAATATGAAGAGATATGGAGAATGAGCTATCAAATTCTAAATTGTTTTTATAATGTAAAGTTTCAATAATGAAATCTTGCTACAAATATTTCTTATCAAGTAAGAATCAAAATAAAGCATAATATTCATTTATGAAATTCATCTATATGATTAAGGGATAAATAAAGAATTCTGATCTTTGAGGAGGGACAACAAATTTGAAACTTCTGATGAATAAACATGCCACATCAAATTCAGAATCATAGTTTATTATCAGAAAGTCTCGATAACCCTCCTCTCATGGTTTGAAAGTTCTCTAATAGATGGCAAATCCTTCGGAACTAAATCTTGATCTAGCTTTTTGTTAGTTCTGTTAATGGTGCAATAAAAAATGTATAAGATATAGCTATTATTTTTAAAGCTACTTCTTTTAATAGTATGTTAACTGCTCTTGAAATTACCAAAACACAGTTTGATATTTCTTCTATGTTTATATTTGTAATGATCAGACATAGTAATGAAACAATTGTATAGGATATATTTACTGTTTAGTCCTAAGAGCAGATTGATTGTTCTAATATTTTAGGGGATATCTTATTACACATATCCCTATCAAGAGGGATGAGAAGCTGCATTTCCTTAATATTTCAAGGTGAAACTAGTTTCAGCTAAAAAAAAAATGTGAAATCAGACTTTGAACTGAAAGAAAGTAATAAAAGCAAATGAACATATAGTAACCAGCAAAGGATACAATTGGCACAGAAAAGTCTATATTTATATTTGGCCGGAGATTAAAATGAATGGATCCTATACAAGATGTATTCCAACTTTTTACATTGTTAAACAAAAGATGATATCTTGAGTTATGAAAAGTAAACAGAATGATATAGAATCTAATTTAACTAGGGGTAATCATCATCTAACGATCACGTCTCTTTCTTTTGTAAAAATTACCTGAATATGAGCTTATTCATCTAAGTCTTATGGAATAATCAGAACATTTAAGAACATTACTAAGTGTAACATAACAGCTGTCAAATTCTTTACTGCTAGATATAATAATTTTCAACATTCTTGGATGTTTTGAGATTTTGATGAGGACTTTTGTCTATTGATGGAGCACTTGACACAAAAAAAAATTACTAACATACAAATGAAGGAAAAACATGATTCCCACATCTTTATGCTCTAAACCAATACACTGCCATCATTATCATCAACCATACTATAATCCACACGGTGTTTCAATCAGAGAACTTCTGTTATGTACTGGATTTTTAATAAAATTATAAAGTTGACTGGGTTGAAACTTGCATAATGTTAAAACCTCTTTTCTTTAACTAAAAAGCTGGAATATATCCTATATATTATCCTATGAATTTAAGCTTTTGCTTATAAAATAAGGTAGCATTCCTTACACTTCATCAGTGATTATTTGTCTGACAGTATGGTGTGATATAGCACCTTATAGCTTAAGCATATATATATTAATCTTTATCAAAATTGTTTTCATAACCTTCCTTAATTATCTAGCATCAAGTTAACTCATTTGAGAATATATGTATCACCATATTCACTTTTTCACTATGTTAGGCATGCTTTACCTGAGGCTTAGTAATACAATATCTAAAAGAATCACATTCATCCTTTAACATTGTCCTATGCAGTGAATTAAGTGGGTCACATCAAAGCATTGCAAAAATTGCTGCACTACATCAAAACATTAACAAACACTCAAGATGCCTAATATGTAGATGGTCTTGTAAGCTGGACAATAATATTCACAAAGTTAAATGTATAATCTCATTTAATTATAAAGCTGGCTTCTTTAAACACAATTATTTAGAAAATTAAATGCACTGAAAATAAGCATCATTTATAGGTTACACTCAACATACTTCACCTGAGTTTTAAAGAAATTATACAGACCATAGATACCACTGGTTGTACAGTTGAATTTTTTCTTGATCAACCTTGCTCAAGCAGATATATGACTAATGAAGCAATGCAATTAACACTATTAAATGAGATACTATTGTATGAAAAGCATCATATCTCTAGTCTGTTATATACCCACATGTGACTAGTTACTGATTAATACATAATGTTATATATATATATATATATATATATATATATATATATATATATATATATATATATATATATATCATGTCACATGAAAGACAAGAATTTTAATTACGAGACAGTAAAATATGACTACTTTGAAAATAATATGTGAAGACTAAGAAATGACTGAAGTAATGTAGTAGACCACTATAAGTAGTAAGTTATTGTATTTATTTAATTCCTAATCCTTAGAATTCTTACAAAATTATTTAGGCAGAGTTAAAAGGTGCTAATTCAAAAATGGATATCATACAAAAGGATATTTTATGATTGAAAACACTCAAAACACCAAGAACACACAAACCATACATAAAAAATTGCAGCATCCAAAAAAACAAGCATGACTTAAATAATCTGAAAATGCACCAAAAACACATCATGATACAGTAAATAGATAAATACATGAAAAATGAAAAGCACATACAAAATACAGTTATGACTCATTACCAAAGATGTAATTAGTTAAAAAAAAGCAGTAAAAACCATAAAACAGTAGAGTTTCTCAGCACTTAGTGAATGAAGACAGTGAAGTAAAACCACAAGGGAAGTGAGAGAAGATGTAAAAGTGTAAGGTGTGTGTCACTGAGGAAAGAAATGATTATGATATGCTTGACAAATATATTCTTGATCATTTAAACTCCTCACTACATGATTACAGGAAGTCATGGGACAAAGAGTGGCAAATTCAACTTGTTACATAAGTCTTAAGAATACTGAGTATCCAAATCTAAACTTTTCAGTCACATTCAGGATTTAAACATGGAATTAGTTCCAAGCTAATAGAATACATAGTTTTAGTCCCATCCCTAGGAATAGGGGAAAAAGAATACTTCCCTGCAAGTTGCAAAAGGCAATTAAGAGGGGCAGAAGCCTGGAAGTGGAAACCCTCCCCTTCTTGTACTTCAATATCTGAAAGATGGAACAGAAGGAGCCAGATAAGGAGTTCTCATCCTCCTTAAAGGTGAAGGCTGGTATGTCTGAATTTATAGATGGAACCAAGATGAGAGGGGAGAGATAGGTAGCATGCCTAAAGAGAAGCTTGGATGTTCTAACTCTGAGAGAAACATAGCTCAAGCGTTAGGGTTAAGAAATGTTTGGAAAATGTCAGAGTGGTTACTTTATAGGAATGTGAAAAATATAAGGAAGTGAGACCCAAACTGATGAGGGTAAAGGTGAAACTAAATTATGAGAGGCAGCTGATTATTAGTGCCTAGGTACCTGTTCACAAAAGAACTGAGAAGGAGAAAGAAGTTTTGATGCAAGAGCTCAGGTATCGCTGATGTGCGACTTGAAAATGAGTAATGTGGCAATTGGGAGTATAACTTGGGGGCATGGGGTATTCAGTGGTGTGAATGAAAATGGTGAATAGTTTGTTGAGATGTGTGTCGATAAAAGACTGGTAAGTGGGAATACCTGGTTTAAAAAGAGCAACATAAGTAAGTACATGGACTTAGGTGAATAGGAAAGATGGAAAGCAGGCATTATTGGTACACATGCTAGATGATAGGTGAGCGCAAGAGAGACTTGGATGTGAATGTGCTGAGAAGGGCAGCTGGTGCAATGGCTAACCATTACTTGGTGGAGGTAAGGGTAAAGGTTTGAAAGAGGTAATTATATGGGTGGGAAGAAGGGGGTGAAGTACATGAGCTTGAAAAAGAGGCATGTGTGAAGAGATACCTGGAGATACCAAGTGTAGAATGGAAAAAGGTGAGAGTAAATGAAGCAAGGGAAGTGGGTGAGGAATGGGAAGTATTTAGGGAAGCAGTGCTGACAAGAGTGAGAAACGTTTGTGGCATGCAGAAGGTGTGAGGTGAGCTGGTAAGAAGGGTAGTCAGTGGTGGAATGATAAAGTTAAGTTGCTAGAGAAAGAGAAAAGAAATGTTTATGGAAAAAAAGACGTAAGTGCACTTTGATGAGTAGGAAAGATGGAAAGCTGGCTTTTTTAGATTATGTAGTAATTGATAGGCTTGCACAAGAGTGGCTTGTGAATGTGAATGTACTGAGGAGGGTAGTTGGTGGGATCGCGAATCATCACTTGGTGGAGGCAAGGATGAAGATTTGTAGAGGCTTTTAGAAAAGAGAGTAGTGAAAGGAAATAAATTTCAAAGAGACTTGTGTGCAGAATGGAAAAACGTGGGAGTAAATGAACCTAGGGGAATGAGTAAGGAATGGTAGGTATTTAGGGAGGCACTGCTGACAGGTGTAAGAGAAGTGTTTGGCATGGAGAGTGTGGAGGTTAGCAGGTCAGAAAGAGTAGAGAGTGGGGCAGATGACAAAGTTGCATTACATAAAGAGAATGAGTATGAATCATTAGATGTACAAGAGACCAGCATGTAGTCAAGAGGAAGATGTAGGGACTGAAAAAGATAGCAAATGAGAATTGGGATGAATGAGGATTAGTAAACTTCAAGGGAAATCAGAAAATTTTGGGAAATATGCTAATACTGGGAGAAAAACAAGAGAGCAAATTGAATGTTGGTGAAGGAGGCAAACAGGGAAGCAGTCACAGACAGAAATGAGGTTGATTTAATTGAGTACTTTGAAGGCTTGTTGAATGTTTTTGATAAGATGGCAGATGTTGGGTTTTATGGTAAGGGAGGTATGTGAATTGAGAGTTATGGTAAGTGGTATGGTGAAAAGAAAGTAGTTGCTAAAAGCCTTGCATAAGATGAAATGTGGCAAGGTGGCTGGAGTTGATGATATTGTCTTTGAATTTCTCAAAAAAGAAGGTGACTGTATTGCTGAGTAGTTAGGATTTTCATTATATGTTTAGATCATGGTGAAGTTGCCTGAGGATTGGCAGAATATCTGAATGCAACTGCATAAAGGAAAGGGGAATAAAGGTGAATGTACAAATTACAGACATATGAGTTATTGAGTGTATCTGGAAGGTTGTATGGTAGAGTGGTGGTTGAGTGGGTGTGGCACACGAATTGCATCAGATTGGGGAGGAATGCTGTGGTTTTGGGAGTCCATGAAAGATATTTAGAGAAACAAGAATTTGAGCGTGACATTTGTAGATCTGCTGAAAGCATTTGACATGGCTGATAGAAATGCTTTGTGTAAGGTGTCATGAGTATATGATATGAGGGGAAAGCTATTAGAAGCAGAGAAGTTTTTACCATGAGAATAGTGCATATATGTTAGTATGTAGAAGAGAATTAGTGGTTTCAAGTGAAAGTAGGTCTGCAGTGGGCGTGTTCATCGTTACTATGGCAGTTCAGTCTTTATGAATGAGGTGTGAGGGAAGTGCAGTGAGGTTTTGGAGAGAAGAGTGGGTTTGCAGTCTGACAGGCTGCTTGGGAAGTATGTCAGTTATTGTTTGCTGATAACACAGTGCTAGTGGCACATTTGGTTTCTGAGTTTAGGAGAGCATGTGAAAGGAGAAACTTTGGAGGAAATATGAACAAAAGCTAATTTTATTAGATTCATCTGTAGAGAGAGACAGGTTAGTCAGGATGTTGGTTTGCAAAGGGAAAACTTGAAGAAAATGAATTGTTTTAGATACTTGGGATTGCACATGGCAGTAAATGAAACTATGGGAGCTGGAGTGACTCAAGGGTGGATTAGGGGGGCAAAGGCGCTGAGTTATGTGGAAAGAAAGAAGGTGAACATGTATGAAGATGTAGTAGTCCACGACTGTTTTATGGATGCTACAGATGAGTATGCATGGAAGAGGGGCAATGTGTTGGATATGAATTGTTTTAAAACAACATGAGGCACAATGGGGTTTGACTGAGTTAGAAATGATAGAGTGAGAGGTGTGGTAATCAGAAGAGCTTGGTTGAGAAAGCTGAAGAGGGTGTGCTGAAATGGTTTGGACTTTTTTTTATGTTGAAGGCTCCAGTCACAGACAAAGTCCACATCAAGACCAGGTCTTAATTGAAATACAGAGAATTATGAAATGGAGAAAGAAAAGACAAGGAAAAGTATTTGAAAATTTTGGAGGATTTGAAAGAACTGTCTTGAAATGTACCAGGTCATAGTTATTGGGAATGACATGAGAAAGTGGAGAGTTCCAAAGCTTTGACGTGAATAGAAAGAAACAGTTATCAAAAATGGTCACCCTTGAGTTACCAATGGCCACACAGTAATCATGAGATGCAGCAGCTTGCCGAGTATTGTGTGGTCTAACTAGTGGTTAGGGCACACAAACCATCAGCTCTTGGGAACAAAACCAAAGTAATACCCTGGGACAATTTATAAGGCAGGCCACTTTGGACTTAACTCTGCCAAGTAAGAATACAGAGCTAGAACCACCCTAAAATGTGAGAGCAGTACTCCATACAAGGTCGAATCAATCCTTTGTATAAACAGAACAACTGTTTAGAAGAGAAGTTTTGACATTTAAACAGGACACCAAGTTTCTTAGAGGCAGGCTTAGCTATTCCTATAATGAGGGATTTCCAAGAAAGAATGGATGTTACAGTAACATCAAGGATGTATAGAGAATAACTGAGGAGAGGTTCACAAAAAGGTTTTCTGTGGCAGAAGTGGTGAGGACAAGAAGAGAGAGACCAAACTGGAAATGGGAAGATAGTGGAAGAGGTATTGAGTGCTTGGGATCTGAACATGTAGGAGGGTTCAGGCATTCATGAGAAAAACCACAGAAAAGTCCATAGGGCCTGGCTGTGGATGGGGGCTGTGGTTTCAGTGCATTACACACAATGGCTAAAAAATAGATGTCAACGAATGAGTCCATTTCTTTATCTATTCCTTGTGCTCTCATTAACGCATGAAATGATAAACAAGTATGGAAAAAATTCATATATGAAATGAGTGTAAAACAGAATAAGATGGGTATATACAGCGAGAGGAGTGGGTAAGGAATGGGAGGTGTTTAGGGAAGCAGTGCTGGCATGCGCAAGAGAAGTTTGTGGCATGCACAAACTGAGAGATTGGCAAGTGAATAAGGGTAGTGAGTGGTAGAATGATGAAGTAAAGTTGCTGGTGAAAGAGAAAGGAGAGGTGTATAGGTGTTACAGTGATGGAGTGTGAATGAGCAGATGCACAAAAGAAAGCAGTAGGAGGTCAAGATGAAGATGCAAAAGCTGAAAAGGAGGGTAAGTGAGAGTTGGGGTTAGTAAGTATCAACAAACTAAAGAAAGAATGAGAAAATGTTTTAGAAGAAGGTTGATAGAGCAAGGAAAAAATAAAGAAATGGAGTCAATCCTTTCAAGGACTGTTGAATCAGTTTGATGAAAGGGTGGCAGATGTTGGGTGTTTGGGTTCCAGAGATGTTCATATTGAGAAAGTAATGGCAAGTGGTTTAGTGAAAAGAAAATAGATGGTGAAAGCCTCAGTGATATATGACAAGGTGGCTGGAGAAGATGGTTTTGCAGTGGAATTTCTTTTCAAAGAGGGTTACTTGTGTTGTTGATTGGCTAGTTAGGGTTTTTGGTGTGCATATGAATATGGTGAGGTGCCTGAAAACTGGCAGATGTCTATCTAGTGTCAATGTATAAAGAAAAAGGGAAAAGGGATCAAAGGTGAGTGTTCATATTACAGAGGGTTTTTCGTGTGCAAATGAATATGGTGAGGTGCCTGCAAATTGGCAGATGTCTATCTAGTGTCAATGTATAAAGAAAAAGGGAAAAGGGAACAAAGGTGAGTGTTCATATTACAGAGGTTTAAGTTTGCTGGGTGTTTACCTAGTAACTTGTATGGTAAAGTGGTGACTGAGAGGGTGGTGGCAGCACAGAACATCAGACTGGGGAGGAACAATGTGGTTTCAGGAGTGGAAGGGGATGTGTGAATCAGTCATTTGCTTTGAAGAATGTGTGAGAAATGCTTAGAGAAACAAGGATTTGTATATGGCACATGGTAGGGTTCATAGAGATGCTCAGTGGAAGGTGCTGCAAATATGTGGGAGGAAAGCAGTTAGGAGTTTTTAATAAGAAAGTAAGGCATGTGCATGAGTTGGATGAGTAGTTCAAAGTGAGGGTGGGTCTGCAACATGGGTGTGTGATGTCACTATGGCTGTTAAATTTGTCTATAGATGGGATGAATGCAAGGGTCTTGTTGAGAGAAGTAGGTATGCAGTCTGTTGGGGATGGGGGCTGGTGGTAAATCAGTTACTGTTTGGTGATTAGATGGCACTGGTGGCAGATTCAAGGAGAGATTGGGAGTGTGTATAAAAGAGAAAGTTAAATTAGAAGAAAGCAAGGTTATTAGCTTTAGCAGTACAAAGAGACAGGTTATTTGGGGGTGTGAGTCTGAATGGGGAAAACTTTGAGGAAGTGGAGTGTTTTAGATACTTCAGAGTGGATATGGCAGCCAATGGGAGATGAGGTGAGCCTTAGGCTTGGTAAGGGGGCAGAGGTCCTGGGCATACTGAGGAATGTTTGGAAAGAGAGGGCCCTATCTTTAAGGGCAAAGATGGTTATGTTTGATGGTTAAGTAGTCCCATCAGTGCTGTACAGATGCAATGGCCTTAGAGAAAATTGTAAAGAAGTAGATGCATTTGTTAGAAATGAAATGTTTGAGGATGAAATGTGGTGTATGGATGCTTGATCGAATAATAAATGATGTGATAAGAGAAAGGTGTGGTAGTAAGAGGATTATGTTTAAGAAAAGTGAAGAGGATGTGTTAAAAATGGTATGGATATGTAGAGATGATGATTAACAAAAGGATGATTAAGAGGGTATACATTTCAGATATGCTGAGGACGAGGAAAAAGGTGAGCCAATGAGGTAGTAGGGTGGCAGGAGGGAGTGAAGGATACTTTGAAGGTATGAGGCCTAAACATGCAGAAGGGAATGAGGAGAGCAAGTGACAGAGAATTTGAGTGTTTGGTATACAGGGGACATTTGCTGTTAGTAGGCCAAAATGTGTCATATGAAGTAGTCAAGGAAACCACAGAAAGGTCTGGTTGTGGATAGGGAACTGTGGTTTCAGGGCTTTATATAAGAGTCAAAGAGCAGGTGTGAACAAATGAGGCCATTTCTTTATCTTTCTGGTGCTATTTCATTAACCTGGAAAAATGGCAAATATGTACAAGTTTTTCTCCCACACTTAATCACCATTTCCCATGTTAGTGCCAAAAACAGACAAAGAAAAGGTACATCAATTCATCTTTTCTCTGTCATATGTAATACATGAAAGTCACAGCTCCCAATCCACCACTAGGCCACATGGACCTTTCCATGGTTTATTCTAGGTGCTTCACATGCCCTGATTAAGACCACTGACAACACATAGACCCCTGTATACCACATTGTTCCAGTTCACTCTATCCCATTACACCTTTCATCTTCTTGCAAGTTCAAGTCCTAGAAACCTTTTATATACAGTTTCTACTGTGTCCAGCTAGCTTGTAACGTCCACTGGGCAAGACTCTAGATCAGTGTAGATCATTGAGTATGGTGCTGTGTGCAAGTCTTTGTCGAATTAGCACAGGTGGAAGTTGCATCTTGGCCATGATGGGTGTTATAATATGTTGCATTGTTGTTTATAATGTTGGTGTCCAGATCATAGCCAAGAAAGCATTATGTGTATATGTCTAGAGAGCACAATTTTAGATGTTTGTATGTCTAGTAGGGTGGTGTTTAAGACTGGATTGGGAGGACAGTCTACCAGAGCTTGTCAGGTGATTTTGGTGTGTACATGTTTGTCACTGTTGTGTTTGTAGGAGAAAGGGGCATCTGTGAGAACAGGTTGTTTAAGTGTAAAGCAGAGGTAAGCTTTTTATTTCTACATGGGAAGGCAGCTGATTATGAGTGGTATGGATGAGAAGGGTTTAATCCATTGCAAAGAACTGAATACCAAGTAAATTGGAATGAAATTTATTGGAATTATTGTTGTTTCATTATGCGTACAAAATGTTGTGGTAGCTAGGCTACCAGTGATTGCTCTGTTTTGTGTGTTTGGACCTTTTGTTTATTTTCTTTGGACAAGGTGAATGACCAGGTAAGTGAGTAGTTTTGGGTGGATTGGATGAATTGCTTGTAGGGGACACTAAGGGATTCTTTTTCTTATTTAAATCTAGTAACTGTATTCTAAGGACAGCTAGTCTGTTTATGGCCTTTTTGTTGACATTTGGGGTGTGGGAAAATGAATGTGGTGTTTGTGTTGTATGTAATGTCCAGTATGGTTAAAAAAAAATTTTCTTAGGAATCACTGACTATTCAGAGTGATGGAAGGGTGCAGGTTGGATATATTCCTCACAGGGATAAAAAAGGTAATGTAGACTTTTGTGTGATGCAGACATTCTATTTTGGGTGAAACAGTGTTCTAACTGTATGATGTAATCCTGCATAATTGTTGGTATTTGGATAGTGTCAGGGTGGTGTCTTGTAAGGCCACTTGCTTATGAGATAACTTTCAAATCACATTGTGGTTTGTGGGAGGTAATGGAAGGTCATGTAGGAAATTATTGAAGAGAAAAAATTGCCACTTGGTGAACTCTACCATAGAACTAAAGTATTTTTGAGGTGAAGTCTTTGTGAATGAGTAAAGCTAGCTAAAGGTTTTTTGTCATTATTGTGAAGGGTGGTGTAAAGTATCTTTTGTGATAGGATATGTTTGGGAGATATATCAAATGTGCTTTTGTTATTTATTGCCAGTATAATACTATGCAGAATGGGGGTGGTGGTTTTGTGTTTGATTGAAGCCTTCTTGAATGTTTTTTTTGTGCCAGTTTGGTAATGGAGTGATTAGGTCTAAAGCCATGTTGTGTATGGCAAAGTAAGATATTTTGCTCGAACATAAGTTGAGCAAAGGAAATATTTGGGATACTGTCACTTATAAACAATATTATAGATATTGCAGAGTTCACCATCAGTGAAATCTGGACTACACATATGAAATGCTTTAAGAAACATTGATGAAAACAGACCACTTTATTGTGCCAGTTATAGTGAATATATGAACAGATGTGTTAGTTTACAGTATGTGCTAAACCTTAGGTTATTTCCATCCCTATGAACAGTACAATCTAAAACTTTAATTAGTGTACCAAACGATTTAAGATGACGAGAAATACATTTTCATTGTTGTAAGTAAGCCACAATAGGCTTATCACAATAAAGTGAGGCGGTCTGTGTTTTCATTAGTGTTTCTTAGAGCACTTTGTATATGTAGTTTAGCATTCATTGATGGCGAACTCTGCAATATCTATGATAATTATGAATTACAGTGTCTCAAACATTCCCTTGACGTACCTTATAATCTTGTAAAAATTCGTTTTCAATGTTCACCTTAAAGAATAGTTTGTGAAAAATAACTTGATGGCATTACCCTATTGTGAAAACTTGCTTAGTGTTTCTGTTTTGCTAAAAACCTTAGATGTTGATTTAGTCTTCAGCTGTAATAATACTGTTAGGAAATTCTTATCAGAAATTCCATAGCTGTTAAAAGGGATGTATTTATTTATTTATTTATTTATTATACTTCATCACTGTCTCCCGCATTAGTGAGGTAGTGCAAGGAAAGAGACGAAAGAATGGCCCAACCCAGCCACGTACACATGTATATACATACACGTTCACACATGCTCATATACATACCTATACATTTCAACATATACATATATGTACATACACAGACATATACATATATACACATGTACATAATTCATACTTGCTGCCTTATTCATTCCCGTCGCCAACCCGCCACACATGAAATAACAACCCCCTCCCCCCGCATGCGTGCGAGGTAGAGCTAGGAAAAGACAACAAAGGCCACATTCGTTCACAGTCTCTAGTTGTCATGTATAATACACCGAAACCACAGCTCCCTTTCCACATCCAGGCCCCACAAGGCTTTCCATGGTTTACCCCAGACACTTCACATGCCCTGGTTCAGTCCATTGACAGCACGTCGACCCCGGTATACCACATCGTGCCAATTCACTCTATTCCTTGCATGCCTATCACCCTCCTGCATGTTCAGGCCCCGATCGCTCCGAATCTTTTTCACTCCATCTTTCCACCCCCAATGTGGTCTCTCACTTCTCGTTCCCTCCACCTCTAACACATATATCCTCTTTGTCAATCTTTCTTCACTCATTCTCTCCATGTGACCAAACCATTTCAAAACACCCTCTTCTGCTCTCTCAACCACACTCTTTTTATTACCACACATCTCCCTTACCATTTCATTACTTACTCGATCAAACCACCTCACACCACATATTGTCCTCAAACATCTCATTTCCTACACATCCACCCTCCTCTGCACAACTCTATCTATAGCCCATGCCTTGCAACCATATAACATTGTTGGAACCACTATTCCTTCAAACACACCCATTTTTGCTTTCTGAGACAATGTTCTCGCCTTCCACACATTTTTCAACGCTCCCAAAACTTTTGCCCCCTCCCACACCCTGTGACTCACTTCTGCTTCTATGGTTCCATCCGCTGCCAAATCCACTCCCAGATATCTAAAACACTTCACTTCCTCCAGTTTTTCTCCATTCAAACTTACCTCCCAATCCACTTGTCCCTTAACCCTACTGTACCTAATAACCTTGCTCTTATTCACATTTACTCCCAGCTTTTTTCTTTCACACACTTTACCAAACTCAGTCACCAGCTTCTGCAGTTTCTCACTCAAATCAGCCACCAGCACTGTATCATCAGCAAACAACAGCTGACTCACTTCCCAAGCCCTCTTATCCACAACAGACTACATATTTGCCCCTCTCTCCAAAACTCTTGCATTCACCTCCCTAACAACCCCATCTGTAAACAAATTAAACAACCATGGAGATATCACGCACCCCTGCCGCAAACTGACATTCACTGAGATCCAATCACTTTCCTCTCTTCCTACTCATACACATGCCTTACATCCTCGATGAAAACTTTTCACTGCTTATAGCAACTTACCTCCCACACCATATATTCTTAATACCTTCCACAGAGCATCTCTATCAAGTCTATCATATGCCTTCTCCAGATCCATTAATGCTACATACAAATCCAATTGCTTTTTTAAGTATTTCTCACATACATTCTTCAAAGCAAATACCTGATCCACACATCCTCTACCACTTCTGAAACCACACTGCTCTTCCCCAATCTGATGCTCTGTACATGCCTTCACCCTCTCAATCAATAAGTTCCCATATAATTTCCCAGGAATACTCAACAAACTTATACCTCTGTAATTTGAACACTCACCTTTATCCCCTTTGCCTTTGTACAATGGCACTATTCATGCATTCTGCCATTCCTCAGGCATCATGAGTCATACATACACTGAATATTCTTACCAACTAGTCAACAACACAGTCACCCCCTTTTTTTAATAAATTCCACTGCAATACTATCCAAACCCGCTGCCTTGCCAGCTTTCATCCTCCGCAAAGCTTTTACTACCTCTTCTCATTTTACCAAATCGTACTCCCTAATCCTCTCACTTCACACACCACCTCGACCAAAACACCGTATATCTGCCATTCTATCATCTAACACATTCGACAAACCTTCAAAATACTCACTCCATCTCCTTCTCACATCACCAATACTTGTTATCACCTCCCCATTAGCCCCCTTCACTGATGTTCCCATTTGTTCTCTTGTCTTTCGCACCGTATTTACCTCTTTCCAAAACATCTTTTTTATTCTAAAATTTAATGATACTCTCTCACCCCAACTCTCATTTGCCCTCTTTTTCACCTCTTGCACCTTTCTCTTGACCTCCTTCCTCTTTCTTTTATACACTTCCCAGTCGTTTGCACTATTTCCCTGCAAAACTCGTCCAAATGCCTTTCTCTTCTCTTTCACTAATAATCCTACTTCTTCATCACCACTCACTACCCTTTCTAATCTGTCCACCTCCCATGCTTCTCATGCCACAAGCATCTTTTGCGCAAGCCATCATTGCTTCCCTAAATACATCCCATTCCTCCCCCACTCCTCTTACGTCCTCTGCTCTCACCTTTTAACATTCTGTACTCAGTCTCTCCTGGTACTTCCTCACACAAGTCTCCTTCCCAAGCTCATTTACTCTCACCACTCTCTTCACCAACATTCCCTCTTCTTTTCTGAAAACCTCTACAAATCTTCACCTTCGCCTCCACAAGATAATGATCAGACATCCCTCCAGTTGCTCCTCTCAGCCCATTGACATACAAAAGTCTCTCTTTTTAGTGCCTATCAATTAACACGTAATCCAGTAATGCTCTCTGGCCATCTCTCCTACTTACATACCTATACTTATGTATATCTCTCTTTTAAACCAGGTATTCCCAATCACAAATCCTTTTTCAGCACACAAATCTACAAGCTCTTCACCATTTCCATTTACAACTCTGAACACCCCATGTACACCAGTTATTCCCTCAACTGCCACATTACTCACCTTTGCATTCAAATCACCCATCACTATAACTCAGTCCCATGCATCAAAACTACTAATACACTCTCAGCTGCTCCCAAAACACTTGCCTCTCATGATCTTTCTTCTCATGCCCAATTGCATATGCACCAATAATCACCCATCTCTCTCCATCCACTTTCAGTTTTACTCATATCAATCTAGAGTTTACTTACACTCTATCACATACTCCCACCACTCCTGTTTCAGGAGTAGTGCTACTCCTTCCCTTGCTCTTGTCCCCTCACCAACCCCTGACTTTACTCTCCAAACATTCCCAAACCACTCTTCCCCTTTAACCTTGAGGTATGTTTCACTCAAGGCCAAAACATCCAGGTTCCTTTCCTCAAACACACTACCTATCTCTCCTTTTTCTCAACTTGATTACATCCACACACATTTAGACACCCCAATCTGAGCCTTCGAGGAGGATGAGCACTCCCCGCGTGACTCTTTCTGTTTCTTCTTTTTTTTTTTTTTTATACTTTGTCGCTGTTTCCCGCAAAAGGGATGTGTGTAAAATATTTCCTGTAAAACGTGTGATAATTTTTACATTGTTCAAATCAGTAAAGTTCTTAGTGTTGGTATTAAACAACTTGAAAATAGTATTAAGTATGGTCAGAATCTAATGCAATATTTGTTTACTTTGGTGATTTTGATTATCATATTGGCTGCAGCAATGATAAGGTTGTCACATATAATAACTCAATAATTGATAGAAATATTGTTAAATTGACTCTATGAAACATGGTGGGAATATCCCGAAGAATCATAGTGCTGGTTTACATATATTAGATAACAATATAAGCGAAAAAAACTGACTGTGCCTTAACCCAATTTCCCATCTCTTGCCTCATTTGCCTGACCTGCACAGTTTACATGAGTTAGACAATAGGAATCATGATTGGCCCAAGACTGGGTTGTCTGGTAAAAAAAATAAAATGGATTTTAACTTGACAAGAAAATGTAATTCTGCTCAGAAATCTTTAAAGCTAGTACTGACTCCCCACTGCTTCACATTAGCCTTCTAGTGTCCCCGATACTGCTGTCACTTATACAGTTTATTTCTGGTAATTTTCTTAAGAGTATACCTGAATTTATGAAATATTTTTCCAAATGACTTTTGAAGGTATTTATTCTTAGCATTCACTACATCTGATGGTAACTAATTCCAGTGCTCAAAACTCCGATTGGAAAGGAAACTTTTCCCCCACATTTGTACATCTTTCAGTTTTCAGTTTTATTCCATTTGTTTTGGTAAGCGTATTTTCTTGTATTTTAAAAAGATGCTCAAGATTTACTTGATTGAACTTGTTCAGAGTTTTGAACACTTGGATTAAGTTGCCATGGTGTATGTTTTTTGAGGGAAAAGAGATCCAGTCTTTTTAGCCTCTCTTCATATGCCAGATTTCTAAGGGATGGGATCAGTTTTGTCGTGCGTCTTTGTACCTGCTCTAATTTTTCCTCATCTTTTTTATAGTGGTGGTTAGTACATTATATTTTGATTTTTTATCTATACTCATTCTTGAGACAAGGTAATATACAGAAGTTCTTGATGCTTTGTATATTCTATTTCTTTGTAGTACATATATATATTATTTATTTGATTTATTTATTTATACTTTGTCGCTGTCTCCCATGTTAGCGAGGTAGAGCAAGGAAACAGACAAAAGAATGGCCCACTCCACCCACATACACATGTATATACATACGTGTCCACACTCTTGCATTCACCACCCTAACAACCCCATCCACAAACAAATTAAACAGCCATGGAGACATCAGGCACCCCTGCCACAAACCGACATTCGCTGAGAACTAATCACTTTCCTCTCTTCCTACTTGTACACATGCCTTATGTCCTCGATAAAACCTTTCACTGCTTCTAGCAACTTGTCGCCCACACCATATACTCTTAATACCTTCCACAGAGCATCTCTATCAACTCTATCATATGCCTTCTTCAGATCCATAAATGCAACATACAAATCCATTTGTTTTTCTAAATACTTCTCACACATTCTTCAAAGCAAACACCTGATCCACACATCCTCTACCACTTCTGAAACCACAATGCTCTTCCCCGATCTGATGTTCTGTACATGCCTTCACCCTCTCAATCAATACCCTTCCGTATAAATTCCCAGGAATACTCAAGAAACTTATACCTCAATCAAACCACCTCACACCACATATTGTCCTCAAACATCTCATTTCCAACACATCTACCACCTCCTCTGCACAACCCTATCTATAGCCAACACCTCGCAACCACATAACATTGTTGTAACCACTATTCCTTCAAACATACACATTTGTGCTTTCCGAGATAATGTTCTCCCTTCCACACATTTTTCAACTCTCCCAGAACTTGCGCCCCCTCCCTCACCCTATGACTCACTTTTGCTTCCATGGTTTCATCCGATGCCAAATCCTCTCCCAGATGTCTAAAACACTTCACTTCCTCTAGTTTTTCTCCTTTCAAACATACCTCCCAATTGACTTATCCCTCAAACCTACTGTACCTAATAACCTAATGAATTCACATTTACTCTCAACTTTCTTCTTTCACACACTTTACCAAACTCTGTCACCACCTTCTGCAGTGTCTCACCGGAATCAGCCACCAGCACTGTACCATCAGCGAACAACAACTGACTCACTTCCCAAGCTCTCTCATCCACAACAGACTGCATACTTGCCCCTCTGTCCAAAAAAATCTTGCATTCACCTCCCTAAAAACCCCATCCATAAACAAATTAAACAACCATGGAGACCACGCACCCCTGCCGCAAACCAACATTCACTAAGAACCAATCACTTTCCTCTCTTCCTACTCATTCACATGCCTTACATCCTCAATAAAACCTTACACTGCTTCTAGCAACTTGCCTCCCACACCATATACTCTTAATACCTTCCACAGAGCATCTCTATCAACTCTATCAGATGCCTTCTGTAGATCCATAAATGCACATACAAATCCATTTGTTTTTCTAAATATTTCTCGCACATTCTTCAAAACAAACACCTAATCCACACATCCTCTACCACTTCTGGAACCACACTGCTCTTCCCTAATCTGATGCTCTGTACATGCTTTCACCCTCTCAATCAATACCCTCCCATATAATTTCCCAGGAATACTCAACAAACTTATACCTCTGTAATTTGAGCACTCACCTTTATCCTCTTTGCCTTTGTACAATGGCAGTATGTATGCATTCCACCAATCCCCAGGCACCTCACTATGAGTTATACATATATTAGATATCGTTACCAACCAGTCAACAACACAGCCACTCCCTTTTTTTAATAAATTCCACTGAAATACCATCCAAACCTGCTGCCTTGCCGGCTTCATCTTCCACAAAGCTTTTACTACCTCTTCTCTGTTTACCAAATCATTCTCCCTAGCCCTCTCACTTTGCACACCACCTCAACCAAAACACCCTATATCTGCCACTCTGTCATCTAACACATTCAACAAAACTTCAAAATACTCACTCCATCTACTTCTCACATCACCACTACCTGTTATTACCTCCCCATTAGCCCTCTTCACCGATGTTCCCATTTGTTCTCTTGTCTTACGCTCTTAATTTACCTCCTTCCAAAACATTTTTATTTTTTTTTTTTTTTTTTTTTTTTTTTATACTTTGTCGCTGTCTCCCGCGTTTGCGAGGTAGCGCAAGGAAACAGACGAAAGAAATGGCCCAACCCCCCCCCCATACACATGTACATACACACGTCCACACACGCAAATATACATACCTACACAGCTTTCCATGGTTTACCCCAGACGCTTCACATGCCTTGCTTCAATCCACTGACAGCACGTCAACCCCTGTATACCACATGACTCCAATTCACTCTATTTCTTGCCCTCCTTTCACCCTCCTGCATGTTCAGGCCCCGATCACACAAAATCTTTTTCACTCCATCTTTCCACCTCCAATTTGGTCTCCCTCTTCTCCTCGTTCCCTCCACCTCCGACACATATATCCTCTTGGTCAATCTCTCCTCACTCATTCTCTCCATGTGCCCAAACCATTTCAAAACACCCTCTTCTGCTCTCTCAACCACGCTCATTTTATTTCCACACATCTCTCTTACCCTTACGTTACTTACTCGATCAAACCACCTCACACCACACATTGTCCTCAAACATCTCATTTCCAGCACATCCATCCTCCTGCGCACATCTCTATCCATAGCCCACGCCTCGCAACCATACAACATTGTTGGAACCACTATTCCCTCAAACATACCCATTTTTGCTTTCCGAGATAATGTTCTCGACTTCCACACATTTTTCAAGGCTCCCAAAATTTTCGCCCCCTCCCCCACCCTATGATCCACTTCCGCTTCCATGGTTCCATCCGCTTTATATTTTTATATTCTCCCTAAAATTTAATGATACTCTCTCACCTCAACTCTCATTTGGATGTTAATGTGTTGAGAGACGCAACTGGAGGGATATCGGATCATTATCTTGTGGAGGCGAAGGTGAATATTTGTAGAGGTTTTCAGAAAAGAAGAGAGAATGTTGGGGTGAAGAGAGTTGTGAGAGTAAGTGAGCTTGGGAAGAAGACTTGTGTGAGGAAGTACCAGGAGAGACTGAGTGCAGAATGGAAAAAGGTGAGAGCAAAGGGTGTAAGGGGAATGGGGTAGGAATGGGATGTATTTAGGGAAGCAGTGATGGTTTGTGCAAAAGATGCTTGTGGCATGAGAAGCATGTGAGGTGGGCAGATCAGAAATGGTAGTGAGTGGTGGGATGAAGAAGTAAGATTGTTAGTGAAAGAGAAAAGAGGCATTTGGACGATTTTTGCAGGGAAATAGTGCAAACGACTGGGAAGTGTATAAAAGAAAGAGGCAGAAAGTCAAGAGAAAGGTGCAAGAGGTGAAAAAGAGGGCAAATGAGAGTTGGGGTGAGAGAGAATCATTAAATTTTAGGGAGAATAAAAAGATGTTTTGGAAGGAGGTAAATAAAGTGCGTAAGACAAGAGAACAAACGGGAACATCGTTGAAGGGGGCTAATGGGGAGGTGATGATAAGTAGTGGTGATGTGAGAAGGAAATGGAGTGAGTATTTTGAAGGTTTGTTGAATATGTTAGATGAGAGTGGCAGATATAAGGTGTTCTGGTTGAGGTGGTGTGCAAAGTGAAAGGGTTAGGGAGAATGATTTGGTAAACAGAGAAGAGGCAGTGAAAGCTTTGAGGAAGATGAAAGCTGGCAAGGTGGCAGGTTTGGATGGTATTGCAGTGGAATTTATTAAAAAAGGGGGTGACTGTGTTGTTGGCTGGTTGGTAAGGATATTTAATGTATGTATGATTCATGTTGAAGTGCCTGAGGTTTGGCGGAATGCATGCATAGTGCCATTGTACAAAGGCAAAGGGGATAAAGGTGAATGTTCAAATTACAGAGGTATAAGTTTGTTGAGTATTCCTGGGAAATTATATGGGTGGGTATTGACTGGGAGGGTGAAAGCATGTACAGAGCATCAGATTGGGGATGAGCAGTGTGGTTTCAGAAGTGGTAGAGGATGTTTGGATCAGGTGTTTGCTTTGAAGAATGTATGTGAGAAATATTTCAAAAAACAAATGGATTTGTATGTAGCATTTATGGATCTGGAGAAGGCATATGATAGTGTTGAGAGAGATGCTCTGTGGAAGGTATTAAGAATATATGATGTGGGAGGCAAGTTGCTATAAGCAGTGAAAAGTTTTTATCGAGGATGTAAGGCATGTGTATGAGTAGGGAGAGCAGAGAGTAATTGGTTCTCAGTGAGTGTCAGTTTGCGGCAGGGGTGCGTGATGTCTCCATGGTTGTTTAATTTGTTTAAGGATAGGGTTGTTAGGGAGGTGAATGCAAGAATTTTGGAGAGAGGGGTAAGTTCGTAGTCTGTTGTGGATGAGAGGGCTTGGGAAGTGAGTCAGTGGTTGTTTGCTGATGATACAGCGTGGTGGCTGATTCGGGTGAGAAACTACAGAAGCTGGTGACTGAGTTTGATAAAGTGTGGGAAAGAAGAAAGCTGAGAGTAAATGCAAATAAGAGCAAGGTTATTAGGTATAGTAGGGCTGAGGGACAAGTGAATTGGCAGGTAAGCTTGAATGGAGAAAACTGGAGGAAGTGAAGTGTTTTAGATATCTGGGAGTGGATTTGGCAGTGGATGGAACCATGGAAGTGGAAGTGTGTCACAGGGTGGGGGAGGGGGCGAAAGTTCTGGGAGCGTTGAAAAATGTGTGGAAGGCGAGAACATTATCCTGGAAAGCAAAAATGAGTATGTTTGAAGGAATAGTGGTTCCAACAATGTTATATGGTTGTGAGGCGTGGGCTATAGATAGGGTTGTGCGAAGGAGGGTGGATGTGTTGGAAATGAGATGTTTGAGGACAATATGTGGTGTGAGGTGGATTGATTGAGTAAGTAATAATAGGGTAAGAGAGATGTGTGGTAATAAAAAGAGTGTGGTTGAGAGAGCAGAAGAGGGTGTTTTGAAATGGTTTGGTCACATGGAGAGAATGAGTAAGGAAAGATTGACCAACAGGATATATGTGTCAGAGGTGGAGGGAATGAGGAGAAGTGGGAGACCAAATTGGAGGTGGAAAGATGGAGTGAAAAAGATTTTGAGTGATCAGGGCCTGAACATGAAGGTGGGTGAAAGGCGTGCAAGGAATAGAGTGAATTTGAATGATGTGGTATACTGGGGTCGACATGATGTCAATGGATTGAAGCAGGGTGTGTGAAGCGTTTGGGGTAAACCATGGAAAGTTCTGTGGGGCCTGGATGTGGAAAGGGAGCTGTGGTTTCAGTGCTTTATACATGACAGTTAGAGACTGAGTGTCAAAGAATGTGGCCTTTGTTGTCTTTTCCTAGTGTTACCTCGCACGCATGTGGGGGAGGGGGTTGTCATTTCATATATGGCAGGGTGGCAATGGGCATGAATGAAGGCAGCAAGTATGAATTATGTACATGTGTATATATGTATATGTCTGTGTATATATATATGTATACGTTGAAATGTATAGGTATGTATATTTGCGTATGTGGACATGTATGTATATGCATGTGTATGTGGGTGGGATGGGCCTTTCTTTCATCTGTTTCCTTGTGCTACCTCACTAACATGGGAGACAGCGACATAGTATAATAAAATATGATATATCTATATATATATATATTATATCGATTTTTATTTTATTTTGCTTTGTCGCTGTCTCCCACGTTAGCGAGGTAGCGCAAGGAAACAGATGAAAGAAATGGCCCAACCCACCCACATACACATGTATATACATACACATCCACCCACGCAAATATACATACCTATACATCTCAATGTACACATATATATACACACACAGACGTATACATATATACACATGTACATAATTCATACTGTCTGCCTTTATTCATTACCATCGCTACCTCGCCACACAGGGAATAACAACCCCCCTCCCCCCCTCATGTGTGCGAGGTAGTGCTAGGAAAAGACAACAAAGGCCCCATTCGTTCACACTCAGTCTCTAGCTGTCATGTAATAATGCACCGAAACCACAGCTCCCTTTCCACATCCAGGCCCCACAGAACTTTCCATGGTTTACCCCAGATGCTTCACATGCCCTGGTTCAATCCATTGACAGCAATCCATTGACCCCGGTATACCACATCGTTCCAATTCACTCTATTCCTTGCCCTCCTTTCACCCTCCTGCATGTTCATGCCCCGATCACTCAAGATCTTTCTCACTCCATCTTTCCACCTCCAATTTGGTCTCCCACTTCTCCTCGTTCCCTCCACCTCTGACACATATATCATCTTGGTCAATCTTATCTCACTCACTCTCTCCATGTGACCAAACCATTTCAAAACACCCTCTTCTGCTCTCTCAAACACACTCTTTTTATTTCCACACATCTCTCTTACCCTTACATTACTTACTCGATCATACCACCTCACACCACATATTATCCTCAAACATCTCATTTCCAGCACATCCACCCTCCTGCACACAACTCTATCCATAGCCCACGCCTCGCAACCATACAACATTGTTGGAACCACTATTCCTTCAAACATACCCATTTTTGCTTTCCGAGATAATGTTCTCGACTTCCAAACATTCTTCAAGGCTCCCAGAATTTTCGCCCCCTCCCCCACCCTATGATTCACTTCCGCTTCCATGGTTCCATCCGCTGCCAGATCCACACCCAGATATCTAAAACACTTTACTTCCTCCAGTTTTTCTCCATTCAAACTTATCACCCAATTGACTTGACCCTCAACCTTACTGCACCTAATAACCTTGCTCTTATTCACATTTACTCTTAACTTATATAGTTTCTGTGGGGCCTGGATGTGGAAAGGGAGCTGTGGTTTCGGGGCATTATTACATGACAGCTAGAGACTGAGTTTGAACGAATGGGGCCTTCGTTGTCTTTTTCTAGTGCTACCTCGCACACATGAGGGGGGAGGGGGTTGTTCTTCCATGTGTGGCGAGGTGGTGATGGGAATAAATAAAGGCAGACAGTATGAATTATGTACAAGTGTATATATGTATATGTCTGTGTGTGTATATATATGTATACATTGAGATGTATAGGTATGTATATTTGCATGTGTGGACGTGTATGTATATACATGTGTATGTGGGTGGGTTGGGCCATTCTTTCGTCTGTTTCCTTGTGCCACCTCGCTAATGCAGGAGACAGCAACAAAGCAACATAAAATAAATATATATATATATATAAATATATATATATATATATATATATATATATATATATATATATATATATATATATATATATATATATATATATATATATTTTTTTTGGCTTTGTCGCTATCTCCCGCGTTTGCGAGGTAGCGCAAGGAAACAGACGAAAGAAATGGCCCAACCCACCCCCATACACATGTATATACATACGTCCACACACGCAAATATTCATACCTACACAGCTTTCCAAGGTTTACCCCAGACGCTTCACATGCCCTGATTCAACCCACTGACAGCACGTCAACCCCAGTATACCACATCGATCCAATTCACTCTATTCCTTGCCTTCCTTTCACCCTCCTGCATGTTCAGGCCCCGATCACACAAAATCTTTTTCACTCCATCTTTCCACCTCCAATTTGGTCTCCCACTTCTCCATGTTCCCTCCACCTCAGACAAATATATCCTCTTGG
Source organism: Panulirus ornatus (assembly GCF_036320965.1). Taxonomy (NCBI): domain Eukaryota; kingdom Metazoa; phylum Arthropoda; class Malacostraca; order Decapoda; family Palinuridae; genus Panulirus; species Panulirus ornatus. Next base: position 14,867,084 of record NC_092232.1, read on the forward strand.
TCAATCTTTCCTCACTCATTCTCTCCATGTGCCCAAACCATTTCAAAACACCCTCTTCTGCTCTCTCAACCACACTCTTTTTATTTCCACACATCTCTCTCACTCTTACGTTACTTACTCGATCAAACCACCTCACACCACACATTGTCCTCAAACATCTCATTTCCAGCACATCCATCCTCCTGCGCACAACTCTATCCATAGCCCACGCCTCGCAACCATACAACATTGTTGGAACCACTATTCCTTCAAACATACCCATTTTTGCTTTCCGAGATAATGTTCTCGACTTCCACACATTCTTCAAGGCTCCCAGAATTTTCGCCCCCTCCCCTACCCTATGATTCACTTCCACTTCCATGGTTCCATCCGCTGCCAGATCCACACCCAGATATCTAAAACACTTTACTTCCTCCAGTTTTTCTCCATTCAAACTTATCACCCAATTGACTTGACTCTCAACCTTACTGTACCTAATAACCTTGCTCTTATTCACATTTACTCTTAACTTATATAGTTTCTGTGGGGCCTGGATGTGGAAAGGGAGCTGTGGTTTCGGGGCATTATTACATGAGAGCTAGAGACTGAATTTGAACGAATGGGGCCTTCATTGTCTTTTTCTAGTGCTACCTCGCACACATGAGGGGGGAGGGGGTTGTTCTTCCATGTGTGGTGAGGTGGTGATGGGAATAAATAAAGGCAGACAGTATGAATTATGTACATATGTATATATGTATATGTCTGTGTGTGTATATATATGTATACATTGAGATGTATAGGTATGTATATTTGCATGTGTGGACGTGTATGTATATACATGTGTATGTGGGTGGGTTGGGCCATTCTTTCGTCTGTTTCCTTGCGCTACCTCGCTAATGCGGGAGACAGCAACAAAGCAAAATAAAATAAATAAATATATATATATATATATATATATATATATATATATATATATATATATATATATATATATATATAGATATATATATATATATATATATATATATTTTTTTTTTTTTTCCTTTGTAGCTGTCTCCCGCGTTTGCGAGGTAGCGCAACGAAACAGACGAAAGAAATGGCCCAACCCACCCCCATACACATGTATATACATACGTCCACACACACAAATATTCATACCTACACAGCTTTCCATGGTTTACCCCAGACGCTTCACATGCCCTGATTCAACCCAATGACAGCACGTCAACCCTGGTATACCACATCAATCCAATTCAGTCTATTCCTTGCCCTCCTTTCACCCTCCTGCATGTTCAGGCCCCGATCACACAAAATCTTTTTCACTCCATCTTTCCACCTCCAATTTGGTCTCCCACTTCTCCTCGTTCCCTCCACCTCTGAAACATATATCCTCTTGGTCAATCTTTCCTCACTCATTCTCTCCATGTGCCCAAACCATTTCAAAACACCCTCTTCTGCTCTCTCAACCACGCTCTATTTATTTCCACACATCTCTCTCACCCTTGCGTTACTTACTCGATCAAACCTCCTCACACCACACATTGTCCTCAAACATCTCATTTCCAGCACATCCATCCTCCTGCGCACAACTCTATCCATAGCCCACGCCTCGCAACCATACAACATTGTTGGAACCACTATTCCTTCAAACATACCCATTTTTGCTTTCCGAGATAATGTTCTCGACTTCCACACATTCTTCAAGGCTCCCAGAATTTTCGCCCCCTCCCCCACCCTATGATCCACTTCTGCTTCCATGGTTCCATCTGCTGCCAGATCCACCCCCAGATATCTAAAACACTTTACTTCCTCCAGTTTTTCTCCATTCAAACTTACCTCCCAATTGACTTGACCCCCAACCCTACTGTACCTAATAACCTTGCTCTTATTCACATTTACTCTTAACTTTCTTCTTTCACACACTTTACCAAACTCAGTCACCAGCTTCTGCAGTTTCTCACATGAATCAGCCACCAGCGCTGTATCATCAGCGAACAACAACTGACTCACTTCCCAAGCTCTCTCATTCCCAACAGACTTCATACTTGCCCCTCTTTCCAAAACTCTTGCATTCACCTCCCTAACAACCCCATCCATAAACAAATCAAACAACCATGGAGACATCACACACCCCTGCCGCAAACCTACATTCACTGAGAACCAATCACTCTCCTCTCTTTCTACACGTACACATGCCTTACATCCTCGATAAAAACTTTTCACCGCTTCTAACAGCTTGCCTCCCACACCATATATTCTTAATACCTTCCACAGAGCATCTCTATCAACTCTATCATATGCCGTCTCCAGATCCATAAATGCTACATACAAATCCATTTCCTTTTCTAAGTATTTCTCACATACATTCTTCAAAGCAAACACCTGATCCACACATCCTCTACCACTTCTGAAACCACATTGCTCTTCCCCAATCTGATGCTCTGTACATGCCTTCACCCTCTCAATCAATACCCTCCCATACAATTTACAAGGAATACTCAACATTCCGCCAATCCTCAGGCACCTCACCATGAGTCATACATACATTGAATAACCTTACCAACCAGTCAACAATACAGTCACCCCCTTTCTTAATAAATTCCACTGCAATACCATCCAAACCTGCTGCCTTGCTGGCTTTCATCTTCCGCAAAGCTTTTACTACCTCTTCTCTGTTTACCAAATCATTTTCCCTAACCCTCTCACTTTGCACACCACCTCGACCAAAACACCCTATATCTGCCACTCTATCATCAAACACATTCAACAAACCTTCAAAATACTCACTCCATCTCCTTCTCACATCACCACTATTTGTTATCACCTCCCCATTTGCGCCCTTCACTGAAGTTCCCATTTGCTCCCTTGTCTTACGCACTTTATTTACCTCCTTCCAGAACATCTTTTTATTCTCCCTAAAATTTAATGATACTCTCTCTCCCCAACTCTCATTTGCCCTGTTTTTTCACCTCTTGCACCTTTCTCTTGACCTCCTGTCTCTTTCTTTTATACATCTCCCAATCAATTGCATTTTTTCCCTGCAAATATCGTCCAAATGCCTCTCTCTTCTCTTTCACTAATAATCTTACTTCTTCATCCCACCACTCACTACCCTTTCTAATCAACCCACCTCCCACTCTTCTCATGCCTCAAGCATCTTTTGAGCAATCCATCACTGATTCCTTAAATACATCCCATTCCTCCCCCACTCCCCTTACTTCCATTGTTCTCACATTTTTCCATTCTGTACTCAGTCTCTCCTGGTACTTCCTCACACAAGTCTCCTTCCCAAGCTCACTTACTCTCACCACCCTCTTCACCCCAACATTCACTCTTCTTTTCTGAAAACCCATACAAATCTTCACCTTAGCCTTCACAAGATAATGATCAGACATCCCTCCAGTTGCACCTCTCAGCACATTAACATCCAAAAGTCTCTCTTTTGCGTGCCTGTCAATTAACACGTAATCCAATAACGCTCTCTGGCCAGCTCTCCTACTTACATACGTATACTTATGTATATCTCGCTTTTTAAACCAGGTATTCCCAATCACCAGTCCTTTTTCAGCACATACATCTACAAGCTCTTCACCATTTCCATTTACAACACTGAACACCCCATGTATACCAATTATTCCCTCAACTGCCACATTACTCACCTTTGCATTCAAATCACCCATCACTATAACCCGGTCTCGTGCATCAAAACCACTAACACACTCATTCAGCTGCTCCCAAAACACTTGCCTCTCTTGATCTTTCTTCTCATGCCCAGGTGCATATGCACCAATAATCACCCATCTCTCTCCATCAACTTTCAGTTTTACCCATATTAATCGAGAATTTACTTTCTTACATTCTTTCACATACTCCTACAACTCCTGTTTCAGGAGTGCTGCTACTCTTTCCCTTGCTCTTGTCCTCTCACTAACCTCTGACTTTACTCCCAAGACATTCCCAAACCACTCTTCCCCTTCACCCTTGAGCTTCGTTTCACTCAGAGCCAAAACATCCAGGTTCCTTTCCTCAAACATAGTACCTATCTCTCCTTTTTTCACATTTTGGTTACATCCACACACATTTAGACACCCCAGTCTGAGCCTTCGAGGAGGATGAGCACTCCCCGCGTGACTCCTTCTTCTGTTTCCCATTTTAGAAAGTTAAAAAAAAATACAAGGAGGGGAGGATTTCTGGCCCCCCGCTCCCGTCCCCTCTAGTTGCCTTCTACGACACGCGAGGAATGTGTGGGAAGTATTCTTTCACCCCTATCCCCAGGGATAATATATATATATATATATATATATATATATATATATATATATATATATATATATATATATATATATATACATATATATACACATACACACACATACGCACACATACACACACACACACATATACATATATATACATATGAAAAATATATATATATATATATATATATATATATATATATATATATATATATATATATATATATATATATATATATATATATATACATATATATATATATATATACTATTATTAGTATTATCATTATTATTTATATATATATATATATATATATATATATATATATATATATATATATATATATATATATATATATATATATATATATATATATATATTATCCCTGGGGATAGGGGAGAAAGAATACTTCCCACGTATTCCCTGCGTGTCGTAGAAGGCGACTAAAAGGGAAGGGAGCGGGGGGCTGGAAATCCTTCCCTCTCGTTTTTTTTTTTTTTTTTTTTTTTTTTTTCCAAAAGAAGGAACAGAGAAGGGGGCCAGGTGAGGATATTCCCTCAAAGGCCCAGTCCTCTGTTCTTAGCGCTACCTTGCTAATGCGGGAAATGGCGAATAGTATGAAAAAAAAAAAAAAATATATATATATATATATATATATATATATATATATATTTTATATATATATATATATATATATATATATATATATATATATATATATATATATATATATATATATATAAATAAGGCGACTAAAGGGGATGGGAGCAGGGGGCTAGAAACCCTCCCCTCCTTCTATTTTAACTTTCTGAAAGGGGAAACAGAAGGAGTCACACAGGGAGTGCTCATCCTCCTCGAAGGCTCAGATTGGGATGTCTAAATGTGTGTGGATGTAACCAAGATGAGAAAAAAGGGCAGATAGGTAGTATGTTTGAGGAAAGGAACCTGGATGTTTTGGTTCTGAGTGAAACGAAGCTCAAGGGTAAAGGGGAAGAGTGGTTTGGGAATGTCTTGGGAGTAAAGTCAGGGGTTAGTGAGAAGACAAGAGCAAGGGAAGGAGTAGCACTACTCCTGAAACAGGAGTGGTGGGAGTATAAGATAGAGTGTAAGAAAGTAAACTCTAGATTTATATGGGTAAAACTGAAAGTTGATGGAGAGAGATGGGTGATTATTGGTGCATATGCACCTAGGCATGAGAAGAAAGATCATGAGAGGCAAGTGTTTTGGGAGCAGCTGAATGAGGTGTTAGTGGTTTTGATGCACGAGATCAGGTTACAGTGATGGGTGATTTGAATGCAAAGGTGAGTAATGTGGCAGTTGAGGGAATAATTGGTATACATGGGGTGTTCAGTGTTGTAAATGGAAATGGCAAAGAGCTTGTAGATTTATGTGCTGAAAAAGGACTGGTGATTGGGAATACCTGGTTTAAAAAGAGAGATATACATAAGTATATGTATGTAAGTAGGAGAGATGGCCAGAGAGCATTATTGGATTACGTGTTAATTGATAGGCGCACAAAAGAGAGACTTTTGGATGTTAATGTGCTGAGAGGTGCAACTGGAGGGATGTCTGATCATTATCTTGTCAAGGCAAAGGTGAAGATTTGTAGAGGTTTTCAGAAAAGAGGAGAGAATGTTGGGGTGAAGAGAGTGGTGAAAGTAAGTGAGCTTGGGAAGGAGACTTGTGTGAGGAAGTACCAGGAGAGACTGAGTACAGAATGGAAAAATGTGAGAACAAATGAGGTAAGGGGAGTGGGGAGGAATGGGATGTATTTTGGGAAGCAGTGATGGCTTGCACAAAAGAAGCTTGTGGCATGAGAAGCGTGGGAGGTGGGCAGATTAGAAAGGGTAGTGAGTGGTGGGATGAAGAAGAGAGAGGCATTTGGATGATTTTTGCAGGGAAATAATGCAAATGAGTGGTAGATGTATAAAAGGAAGAGGGAGGAGGTGAAGAGAAAGGTGCAAGAGGTGAAAAGAGGGCAAATGAGAGTTGGGGTGAGAGAGTATCATTAAATTTTAGGGAGAATAAAAAGATGTTTTGGAAGGAGGTAAATAAAGTGCGTAAGACAAGGGAGCAAATGGGAACTTCAGTGAAGGGGGCTAATGGGAAGGTGATAACAAGTAGTGATGATGTGAGAAGGAGATGGAGTGAGTGTTTTGAAGGTTTGTTGAATGTGTTTGATGATAGAGTGGCAGATATAGGGTGTTTTGGTTGAGGTGGTGTGCAAAGTGAGAGGGTTAGGGAGGATGATTTGGTAAAAAGAGAAGAGGTAGTAAAAGCTTTGTGGAAGATGAAAGCCAGCAAGGCAGCAGGTTTTGATGGCATTGCAGTGGAATTTATTAAGAAAGGGGGTGGCTGTATTGTTGACTGGTTGGTAAGGTTATTTAATGTATGTATGATTCATGGTGACGTGCCTGAGGATTGGCGGAATGCTTGCATAGTGCCATTGTACAAAGGCAAAGGGGACAAAGGTGAGTGCTCAAATTACAGAGGTATAAGTTTGTTGAGTATTCCTGGGAAATTATATGGGAGGGTATTGATTGAGAGGGTGAAGGCATGTACAGAGCATCAGATTGGGGAAGAGCAGTCTGGTTTCAGAAGTGGTAGAGGATGTGTGGATCAGGTGTTTGCTTTGAAGAATGTATGTGAGAAATACTTAGAAAAGCAAATGGATTTGTATGTAGCATTTATGGATCTATAGCATTTATGTAGCATGTATGCAGCATGTATGTAGCATTTATGGAGAAGGCATATGATAGAGTTGATAGAGATGCTCTGTGGAAGGTATTAAGAATATGTGGTGTGGGAGGCAAATCATTGGAAGCAGTGAAAAGTTTTTATCAAGGATGTAAGACATGTGTACGTGTAGGAAGAGAGGAAAGTGATTGGTTCTCAGTGAATGTAGGTTTGCAGCTGGGGTGTGTGATGTCTCCATGGTTATTTAATTTGTTTATGGATGGGGTTGTTAGGGAGGTGAATGCAAGGGTTTTGGAAAGAGGGGCAAGTATGCAGTCTGTTGTGGATGAGGCAGCTTGGGATGTGAATCAGTTGTCGTTCGCTGATGATATAGTGCTGGTGGCTGATTCATGTGAGAAACTGCAGAAGCTGGTGACTGAGTTTAGTAAAGCGTGTGAAAGAAAAAAGTTGAGAGTAAATGTCAATAAGAGCAAGGTTATTAGGTGCAGTAGGGTTGAGGGTCAAGTCAATTGGGAGGTAATTTTGAATGGAGAAAAACTGGAGGAAGTAAAGTGTTTTAGATATCTGGGAGTGGATTTGGCATCAGATGGAACCATGGAAGCGGAAGTGAATCATAGGGTGGGGGAGGGGGCGAAAATTCTAGGAGCCTTGAAGAATGTGTGGAAGTCGAGAACATTATCTCGGAAAGGAAAAATGGGTATGTTTGAAGGGATAGTGGTTCCAACAATGTTGTATGGTTGCAAGGCATGGGCTATGGATAGAGTTGTGCACAGGAGGGTGGATGTGCTGGTAATGAGATGTTTGAGGGCAATATGTGGTGTGAGGTGGTTTGATCAAGTAAGTAATGTAAGGGTAAGAGAGATGTGTGGTAATAAAAAGAGTGTGGTTGAGAGAGCAGAAGAGGGTGTTTTGAAATGATTTGGTCACATGGAGAGAATGAGTGAGGAAAGATTGACCAAGAGGATATATGTGTCAGAGGTGGAACGAGGAGAAGTGGGAGAGGAAATTGGAGGTGGAGAGATGGAGTGAAAAAGATTTTGAGTGATCAGGGCCTGAACATGCAGGAGGGTGAAAGGCATGCAAGGAATAGAGTGAATTGGATCAATGTGGTATACCGGGGTTGACATGCTGTCAGTGGATTGAATCAGGCATGTGAAGCGTCTGGGGTAAACCATGGAAAGCTGTGTAGGTATGTATATTTGCGTGTGTGGACGTATGTATATACATGTGTATGGGGGTGGTTTGGGCCATTTCTTTCATCTGTTTCCTTGCGCTACCTCGCAAACGCGGGAGACAGCGACAAAGCAAAAAAAAAAAAAATATATATATATATTCATATATATATATATATATATATATATATATATATATATATATATATATATATATATATATACACATATATATATATATATATATATATATATATATATATATATATATATATATATATATATATATATATATATTATCCCTGGGGTTAGGGGTGAAAGAATACTTCCCACGCATTCCTCGCGTGTCGTAGAAAGCGACTAGAGGGGACGGGAGCGGGGGGCCAGAAATCCTCCCCTCGTATTTTTTTAACTTTCTAAAATGGGAAACAGAAGAAGGAGTCACGTGGGGAGTGCTCATCCTCCTCGAAGGCTCAGATTGGGGTGCCTAAATGTGTGTGGATGTAACCAAGATGTGAAAAAAGGAGAGATAGGTAGTATGTTTGAGGAAAGGAACCTGGATGTTTTGGCTCTGAGTGAAACGAAGCTCAAGGGTAAAGGGGAAGAGTGGTTTGGGAATGTCTTGGGAGTAAAGTCAGGGGTTAGTGAGAAGACAAGAGCAAGGGAAGGAGTAGCAATACTCCTGAAACAGGAGTTGTGGGAGTATGTGATAGAATGTAAGAAAGTAAATTCTCGATTAATATGGGTAAAACTGAAAGTTGATGGAGAGAGATGGGTGATTATTGGTGCATATGCACCTGGGCATGAGAAGAAAGATCATGAGAGGCAAGTGTTTTGGGAGCAGCTGAATGAGTGTGTTAGTGGTTTTGATGCACGAGACCGGGTTATAGTGATGGGTGATTTGAATGCAAAGGTGAGTAATGTGGCAGTTGAGGGAATAATTGATATACATGTGGTGTTCAGTGTTGTAAATGGAAATGGTGAAGAGCTTGTAGATTTATGTGCTGAAAAAGGACTGATGATTGGGAATACCTGGTTTAAAAAGCGAGATATACATAAGTATACTTATGTAAGTAGGAGAGATGGCCAGAGAGCATTATTGGATTACGTGTTAATTGACAGGCGCGTGAAAGAGAGACTTTTGGATGTTAATGTGCTGAGAGGTGCAACTGGAGGGATGTCTGATCATTATCTTGTGGAGGCTAAGGTGAAGATTTGTATGGGTTTTCAGAAAAGAAGAGTGAATGTTGGGGTGAAGAGGGTGGTGAGAGTAAGTGAGCTTGGGAAGGAGACTTGTGTGAGGAAGTACCAGGAGAGACTGAGTACAGAATGGAAAAAGGTGAGAACAATGGAAGTAAGGGGAGTGGGGGAGGAATGGGATGTATTTAAGGAATCAGTGATGGATTGCGCAAAAGATGCTTGTGGCATGAGAAGAGTGGGAGGTGGGTTGATTAGAAAGGGTAGTGAGTGGTGGGATGAAGAAGTAAGAGTATTAGTGAAAGAGAAGAGAGAGGCATTTGGACGATTTTTGCAGGGAAAAAATGAAATTGAGTGGGAGATGTATAAAAGAAAGAGACAGGAGGTCAAGAGAAAGGTGCAAGAGGTGAAAAAAAGGGCAAATGAGAGTTGGGGTGAGAGAGTATCATTAAATTTTAGGGAGAATAAAAAGATGTTCTGGAAGGAGGTAAATAAAGTGCGTAAGACAAGGGAGCAAATGGGAACTTCAGTGAAGGGCGCAAATGGGGAGGTGATAACAAGTAGTGGTGATGTGAGAAGGAGATGGAGTGAGTATTTTGAAGGTTTGTTGAATGTGTTTGATGATAGAGTGGCAGATATAGGGTGTTTTGGTCGAGGTGGTGTGCAAAGTGAGAGGGTTAGGGAAAATGATTTGGTAAACAGAGAAGAGGTAGTAAAAGCTTTGCGGAAGATGAAAGCCGGCAAGGCAGCAGGTTTGGATGGTATTGCAGTGGAATTTATTAAAAAAGGGGGTGACTGTATTGTTGACTGGTTGGTAAGGTTATTTAATGTATGTATGACTCAGGGTGAGGTGCCTGAGGATTGGCGGAATGCGTGTATAGTGCCATTGTACAAAGGCAAAGGGGATAAGAGTGAGTGCTCAAATTACAGAGGTATAAGTTTGTTGAGTATTCCTGGTAAATTATATGGGAGGATATTGATTGAGAGGGTGTAGGCATGTACAGAGCATCAGATTGGGGAAGAGCAGTGTGGTTTCAGAAGTGGTAGAGGATGTGTGGATCAGGTGTTTGCTTTGAAGAATGTATGTGAGAAATACTTAGAAAAGCAAATGGATTTGTATGTAGCATTTATGGATCTGGAGAAGGCATATGATAGAGTTTATAGAGATGCTCTGTGGAAGGTAATAAGAATATATGGTGTGGGAGGCAAGTTGTTAGAAGCAGTGAAAAGTTTTTATCGAGGATGTAAGGCATGTGTACGTGTAGGAAGAGAGGAAAGTGATTGGTTCTCAGTGAATGTCAGTTTGCGGCAGGGGTGTGTGATGTCTCCATGGTTGTTTAATTTGTTTATGGATGGGGTTGTTAGGGAGGTGAATGCAAGAATTTTGGAAAGAGGGGCAAGTATGAAGTCTGTTGGGGATGAGAGAGCTTGGGAAGTGAGTCAGTTGTTGTTCGCTGATGATACAGCGCTGGTGGCTGATTCATGTGAGAAACTGCAGAAGCTGGTGACTGAGTTTGGTAAAGTGTGTGAAAGAAGAAAGTTAAGAGTAAATGTGAATAAGAGCAAGGTTATTAGGTACAGTAGGGTTGAGGGTCAAGTCAATTGGGAGGTGAGTTTGAATGGAGAAAAACTGGAGGAAGTGAAGTGTTTTAGATATCTGGGAGTGGATCTGGCAGCGGTTGGAACCATGGAAGCGGAAGTGGATCATAGGGTGGGGGAGGGGGCGAAAATTCTAGGAGCCTTGAAGAATGTGTGGAAGTCGAGAACATTATCTCGGAAAGCAAAAATGGGTATGTTTGAAGGAATAGTGGTACCAACAATGTTGTATGGTTGCGAGGCGTGGGCTATGGATAGAGTTGTGCGCAGGAGGATGGATGTGCTGGAAATGAGATGCTTGAGGACAATGTGTGGTGTGAGGTGGTTTGATCGAGTAAGTAACGTAAGGGTAAGAGAGATGTGTGGAAATAAAAAGAGCGTGGTTGAGAGAGCAGAAGAGGGTGTTTTGAAATGGTTCGGGCACATGGAGAGAATGAGTGAGGAAAGATTGACAAAGAGAATATATGTGTCGGAGGTGGAGGGAACGAGGAGAAGAGGGAGACCAAATTGGAGGTGGAAAGATGGAGTGAAAAAGATTTTGTGTGATCGGGGCCTAAACATGCAGGAGGGTGAAAGGAGGGCACGGAATAGAGTGAATTGGAGCGATGTGGTATACCGGGGTTGACGTCCTGTCAGTGGATTGAATCAAGGCATGTGAAACGTCTGGGGTAAACCATGGAAAGTTGTGTAGGTATGTATATTTGCGTGTGTGGACGTATGTATATACATGTGTATGGGGGTGGGTTGGGCCATTTCTTTCGTCTGTTTCCTTGCGCTACCTTGCAAACGCGGGAGACAGCGACAAAGCAAAAATAAAAAAAATATATATATATATATATATATATATATATATATATATATATATATATATATATACATATGTGTTGGAAATTAAATTGAATTAAAGAAACTTGAAATGGAGGAGGCTTTTCTTATAACAAAGGAGAAGAAACATGCCTTTCAAATGGCAATACTGACATACTGGAAGAACCAATTGTTGGACTATTGCTATGGTAGATTAAAGAAAGAATGCAATAGGCTACAAATGACACTAAATTGTAAGCTGGACCATCTTATTAAAAGCAGCGACTGGAACAAGAACACAAACCCTTCTTTTGTGGAAACCTGTCTAATAAACAACTAGATAAGGATTCCTTGTGTGCATTAGGCTATGGTTTAACTTTTGTGTGCTTTAACAGGGAAACCAGCTGTGTTGATGTCACAAAGTCTTTTTGTAATTTAGAGAAATACAGTAATTTAAGTTATGATGAAATTAATATCTCTAAGGGTTTAGTGTACGCCAGTTTGTCAAAACCAGTGGAACCCAATTGCCCTAAAAGATTCATAAGACCTATTAACACCTCAAAAAAAGACAAGGATATATATATTACTAAAGCAGATAAGGCTAACACTGTTGTGATTTTAGACAAAAGTAACTATTTATCTAAAATGAATGATCTTTTAAATGATGACACAACATATTCTAAACTTAGTAAAAATCCCTTAGGAGTTAATTCTCATTTCAATAAAGAACTGAAGTTGTTGTTGAAAGGTAATAGTTCTCTTATCAAAAGTTTGACATCTTTGTCCCCTTCATTACCATATATGTATGGACTTATCAAAACACATAAACAGAATTTTCCAGCATGACCTATAGTGAGTTCAGTATGCTCCATCACATATAAATTGTCAAAATGGTTAGTTTCTTTATTAAGCCCTTTAGTGGGTAGGGTATCAAATTCTAATATCATGAACAATCAAGATTTAGTCAACAAGCTAAACAATATCAATGTTGATTTTGATTTCAAACTAGTTAGCTTTGATATTTCCTCACTTTTCACTAAAGTTCCAGTTGATGAGCTTTTAGAATATTTATTTGATGTCTTGGATGATATTCATTTACCTGTTTCAAAGTCTGTTTTCATTGAACTGATAATATTGTGTATTAAAGACTGTGTATTTCAATTCAATGGAGATTATTATGCTCAAAAATTTGGTATGGCAATGGGTAACCCTCTTTCACCTGTACTAAGTAATCTTTATATGGAATTTTTTGAAACAAAATTACTAAAGGATATCTTACTTTCTAGTGCAATTTGGTTTAGGTATGTAGATGATGATCTTTGTGTTTGGCCAACAAATGAAAATTTACAAATATTTCTCCCTTACTTAACAATTTAGTGCCTTCCATCAAATTTACTGTAGAAAATGAAAATAATGGTATGTTACCTTTTTTAGATTGCATAATCCATAGGCAAGGAAACAAGTTTAAGTTTAGGATATACAGAAAACCCACCATTATTACTCATCTCAACATGACTGAGTTAAATTATCATCATTTCAATCCATGTTCCTTAGGGCATTATGTATTTGCAGTCCAGAGTTTGCTGATGATGAGTTTGAGAAGATATATGCTATTGGATCTAAGTTAAAGTACCCTAAATCTTTCATTGATAAATCCCTTAAGTTAGCAAAGAAATCATTTTATAGAGTTGAGCCCAAACCTCCCATTGACACCAAGAATCTTTTAGTTCTCCCCTTTTAATAATAATTTCACTTTACTTCCCATGTTGCTTAAATCCTTTAATGTAAATGTTGCCTTTAGCAACAATAATACTATAAAGAATATCTGAATCAGGAATTCACCAGAAAATTCTCTTGGATGCATCTATAAAGTGCCTTGTGGAAATTGTGATAAATTTTTGTTGGTCAGACTGGTAAGGATCTATGTGTTAGACTTAAGCAACATAAATATAGTATAAGAACGGGACAAGAATCAAATACCTTGTTTAATCACGTTAAAAACTATGATCATTGTATTGACTGGAGTAATGCCATCTCAGTTATTAACTCAACTCCATTACCAAGAAAAATATCATTGAATCTTGTATTATTAAATACACAAAGAATTATAATCTTAATATTAGTGATGGTCTATACAAATTAGATAACTTTATTGTTGAAAAATTTGTCAAATGATAAGTTTATGAACGCTCTTTGTATGTTTTAGACAATCACGTTTATCAAATGGTGTCCTAGCTTCGTCTCTTCGATGTATATCAACTGACTAATATTTCTCTCTTGTGTCTCCCCTGATGATGTGATTGTTACACGAAAGTGCACTTGGGATGTTATCGTGTTTCACTGTCTCCCGCGTTTGCAGGGTAGCGCGGGGAAACAGACGAAAGAAATGGCCCAACCCACCCCCATACACATGTATATACATACATGTATATATGTATATATGTATGTATATGTATGTATGTATATGTATGTATACGTTGAAATGTATATGTGCATGCGTGGGTTGGTTGGACCATTCCTTGTCTGTTTCCTCATGCTACCTCGCTGACGTGGGAGACAGTGGTTAAGGATAATTAGATAGATAAAATATATAGAGTTGATAGAGATGCTCTGTGGAAGGTATCAAGAATATATGGTGTGGGAGGCAAGTTGTTAGAAGCAGTGAAAAGTTCTTATCGAGGATGGAAGGCATGTGTACGTGTAGGAAGAGAGGAAAGTGATTGGTTCTCAGTGAATGTAGGTTTGTGGCAGGGGTGTGTGATGTCTCCATGGTTGTTTAATTTGTTTATGGATGGGGTTGTTAGGGAGGTGAATGCAAGAGTTTTGGAAAGAGGGGCAAGTATGAAGTCTGTTGTGGATGAGAGAGTTTGGAAAGTGAGTCAGTTGTTGTTCGCTGATGATATAGCGCTGGTGGCTGATTCATGTGAGAAACTGCAGAAGCTGGTGACTGAGTTTGGTAAAGTGTGTGAAAGAAGAAAGTTAAGAGTAAATGTGAATAAGAGCAAGGTTATTAGGTACAGTAGGGTTGAGGGTCACATCAATTGGGAGGTAAGTTTGAATGGAGAAAAACTGGAGGAAGTAAAGTGTTTTAGATATCTGGGAGTGGATCTGGCAGCGGATGGAACCATGGAAGCGGAAGTGAATCATAGGGTAGGGGAGGGGGCGAAAATCCTGGGAGCCTTCAAGAATGTGTGGAAGTCGAGAACATTATCTCGGAAAGCAAAAATGGGTATGTTTGAAGGAATAGTGGTACCAACAATGTTGTATGGTTGCGAGGCGTGGGCTATGGATAGAGTTGTGCGCAGGAGGATGGATGTGCTGGAAATGAGATGTTTGAGGACAATGTGTGGTGTGAGGTGGTTTGATCGAGTAAGTAACGTAAGGGTAAGAGAGATGTGTGGAAATAAAAAGAGCGTGGTTGAGAGAGCAGAAGAGGGTGTTTTGAAATGGTTTGGGCACATGGAGAGAATGAGTGAGGAAAGATTGACCAAGAGGATATATGTGTCGGAGGTGGAGGGAACAAGGAGAAGTGGGAGACCAAATTGGAGGTGGAAAGATGGAGTGAAAAAGATTTTGTGTGATCGGGGCCTGAACATGCAGGAGGGTGAAAGGAGGGCAAGGAATAGAGTGAATTGGATATATATATATATATATATATATATATATATATATATATATATATATATATATATATATATATATATACGATAAGAGTTGATAGAGATGCTCTGTGGAATGTTTTAAGAATATATGGAGTGGGAAGCAAGTTGTTAGAAGCAGTGAAAAGTTTTTATGAGGATGTAAGGCATGTGTACGTGTAGGAAGAGAGGAAAGTGATTGGTTCTCAATGAATGTAGCTTTGCGGCAGGGGTGTGTGATGTCTCCATGGTTGTTTAATTTGTTTATGGATGTGGTTGTTAAGGAGGTGAATGCAAGAGTTTTGGAAAGAGGGGCAAGTATGCAGTCTGTTGTGGATGAGAGAGCTTGGGAAGTGAGTCAGTTGTTATTCGCTGATGATACAGCGCTGGTGGCTGATTCGTGTAATAAACTGCAGAAGCTGGTGACTGAGTTTGGTAAAGTGTGTGAAAGAAGAAAGCTAAGAGTAAATGTGAGTAAGAGCGAGATTATTAGGTACAGTAAGGTTGAGGGACAAGTTAATTGGGAGGTAAGTTTGAATGTAGAAATACTGGAGGACGTGAAGTGTTTTAGATATCTGGGAGTGGATTTGGCAGCAGATGGAACTATGGAAGTGGAAATAAATCAAAGGGTGAGGGAGGGGGCAAAAGTTCTGGGAGCATTGAAGAATGTGTGGAAGTCGAGAACATTATCTCAGAAAGCAAAAATGGGTATGTCTGAAGGAATAGTGGTTCCAACAATGTTATATGGTTGCGAGGCGTGGGCTATAGATAGAGTTGTACGGAGGAGGGTGGATGTGCTGGAAATGAGATGTTTGAGGACAATGTGTGAAGTGAGGTGGTTTGATCGAGTAAGTAATGTAAGGGTAAGAGAGATGTGTGGAAATAAAAAGAGCGTGGTTGAGAGAGCAGAAGAGGGTGTTTTGAAATGGTTTGGGCACATGGAGAGAACGAGTGAGGAAAGATTGACCAAGAGGATATATGTGTCGGAGGTGGAGGGAACGAGAAGTGGGAGACCAAATTGGAGGTGGAAAGATGGAGTGAAAAAGATTTTGTGAGATCGGGGCCTGAACATGCAGGAGGGTGAAAGGCGGGCAAGGAATAGAGTGAATTGGATCGATGTGGTATACCAGGGTTGACGTGCTGTCAGTGGATTGAATCAGGGCATGTGAAGCGTCTGGGGTAAATCATGGAAAGTTGTGTGGATCCTGGATGTGGAAAGGGAGCTGTGGTTTCGGGCATTATTGCATGACAGCTAAATACTAAGTGTGAACGAATGGGGCCTTTGTTGTCTTTTCCTAGTGCTACCTCGCACACATGAGGGGGGAGGGGGATGGTATTCCATGTGTGGCGAGGTGGCGATGGGAATGAATAAAGGCAGACAGTGTGAATTGTGTGCATGGGTATATATGTATGTGTCTCTGTGTGTATATATATGTGTACATTGAGATGTATAGGTATGTATATTTGCGTGTGTGGACGTGTATGTATATACATTGTGTATGGGGGTGCGTTGGGCCATTTCTTTCATCTGTTTCTTTGCGCTACCTCGCAAACACGGGAGACAGCGGCAAAAAAAAAATATATATATATATATATATGTATGTGAGAAATACTTAGAAAAGCAAATGGATTTGTATGTAGCATTTATGGATCTGGAGAAGGCATATGATAGAGTTGATAGAGATGCTCTGTGGAAGGTATTAAGAATATATGGTGTGGGAGGCAAGTTGTTAGAAGCAGTGAAAAGTTTTTATCGAGGATGTAAGGCATGTGTACGTGTAGGAAGAAAGTGATTGGTTCTCAGTGAATGTAGGTTTGCGGCAGGGGTGTGTGATGTCTCCATGGTTGTTTAATTTGTTTATGGTTGGGGTTGTTAGGGAGGTAAATGCAAGAGTCTTGGAAAGAGGGGCAAGTATGAAGTCTGTTGGGGATGAGAGAGCTTGGGAAGTGAGTCAGTTGTTGTTCGCTGATGATACAGCGCTGGTGGCTGATTCATGTGAGAAACTGCAGAAGCCGGTGACTGAGTTTGGTAAAGTGTGTGAAAGAAGAAAGTTAAGAGTAAATGTGAATAAGAGCAAGGTAATTAGGTACAGTAGGGGTGAGGGTCAAGTCAATTGGGAGGTAAGTTTGAAAGGAGAAAAACTGGAGGAAGTAAAGTGTTTTAGATATCTGGGAGTGGATCTGGCAGCGGATGGAACCATGGAAGCGGAAGTGGATCATAGGGTGGGGGAGGGGGCGAAAATCCTGGGAGCCTTGAAGAATGTGTGGAAGTCGAGAACATTATCTCGGAAAGCAAAAATGGGTATGTTTGAAGGAATAGTGGTTCCAACAATGTTGTATGGTTGCGAGGCATGGGCTATGGATAGAGTTGTGCGCAGGAGGGTGGATGTGCTGGAAATGAGATGTTTGAGGACAATGTGTGGTGTGAGGTGGTTTGATCGAGTAAGTAACGTAAGGGTAAGAGAGATGTGTGGAAATAAAAAGAGCGTGGTTGAGAGAGCAGAAGAGGGTGTTTTGAAATGGTTTGGGCACATGGAGAGAATGAGTGAGGAAAGATTGACCAAGAGGATATACGTGTCGGAGGTGGAGGGAACGAGGAGAAGAGGGAGACCAAATTGGAGGTGGAAAGATGGAGTGAAAAGGATTTTGTGTGATCGGGGCCTGAACATGCAGGAGGGTGAAAGGAGGGCAAGGAATACAGTGAATTGGAGTGATGTGGTATACCGGGGTTGATGTGCTGTCAGTGGATTGAATCAAGGCATGTGAAGCGTCTGGGGTAAACCATGGAAAGCTGTGTAGGTATGTATATTTGCGTGTGTGGACGTATGTATATACATGTGTATGGGGGTGAGTTGCGCCATTTCTTTCGTCTGTTTCCTTGCGCTACCTCGCAAACGCGGGAGACAGCGACAAAGCAAAAAAAAATATATATATATATATATATATATATATATATATATATATATATATATATATACACATATATGTGGATGTGGATGTGGAAAGGGAGCTGTGGTTTCAGTGCATTATTACATTACAGCTAGAGACAGAGTCTGAAATAATGGGGTCTTGGTTGCCTTTTCCTAGCGTTACCTCGCACACACATGTCGGGGGAGGGGGTTTATATTTCATGTGTGGCGAGGTGGCGATGGGAATGAATAAAGGCAGACAGCATGAATTATGTACATGTGTATATATGTATATGTCTGTGTGTATACATATGTATACGTTGAAATGTGTAGGTATGTATATTTGCGTGTGTGGACGTGTATGCATATACATGTGCATGTGGGTGGGTTGGGCCATTCTTTTGTCTGTTTCCTTGTGCTACCTCGCTAATGCGGGAGACTGTGACAAAGCAAAATAAAATAAGATGAAATAATATATATATATATATATATATATATATATATATATATATATATATATATATATATATATATATATATATATCGAGGATGTAAGGCATGTGTACGTGTAGGAAGAGAGGAAAGTGATTGGTTCTCAGTGAATGTAGGTTTGCGGCAGGGGTGTGTGATGTCTCCATGGTTGTTTAATTTGTTTATGGATGGGGTTGTTAGGGAGGTGAATGCAAGAGTTTTGGAAAGAGGGGCAAGTATGAAGTCTGTTGGGGATGAGAGAGCTTGGGAAGTGAGTCAGTTGTTGTTCGCTGATGATACAGCGCTGGTGGCTGATTCATGTGAGAAACTGCAGAAGCCGGTGACTGAGTTTGGTAAAGTGTGTGAAAGAAGAAAGTTAAGAGTAAATGTGAATAAGAGCAAGGTAATTAGGTACAGTAGGGGTGAGGGTCAATTCAATTGGGAGGTAAGTTTGAAAGGAGAAAAACTGGAGGAAGTAAAGTGTTTTAGATATCTGGGAGTGGATCTGGCAGCGGATGGAACCATGGAAGCGGAAGTGGATCATAGGGTGGGGGAGGGGGCGAAAATCCTGGGAGCCTTGAAGAATGTGTGGAAGTCGAGAACATTATCTCGGAAAGCAAAAATGGGTATGTTTGAAGGAATAGTGGTTCCAACAATGTTGTATGGTTGCGAGGCGTGGACTATGGATAGAGTTGTGCGCAGGAGGATGGATGTGCTGGAAATGAGATGTTTGAGGACAATGTGTGGTGTGAGGTGGTTTGATCGAGTAAGTAACGTAAGGGTAAGAGAGATGTGTGGAAATAAAAAGAGCGTGGTTAAGAGAGCAGAAGAGGGTGTTTTGAAATGGTTTGGTCACATGGAGAGAATGAGTGAGGAAAGATTGACGAAGAGGATATACGTGTCGGAGGTGGAGGGAACGAGGAGAAGAGAGAGACCAAATTGGAGGTGGAAAGATGGAGTGAAAAAGATTTTGTGTGATCGGGGCCTGAACATGCAGGAGGGTGAAAGGAGGGCAAGGAATAGAGTGAATTGGAGTGATGTGGTATACCGGGGTTGACGTGCTGTCAGTGGATTGAATCAAGGCATGTGAAGCGTCTGGGGTAAACCATGGAAAGCTGTGTAGGTATGTATATTTGCGTGTGTGGATGTATGTATATACATGTGTATGGGGGTGGGTTGGGCCATTTCTTTCGTCTGTTTCCTTGCGCTACCTCGCAAACGCGGGAGACAGCGACAAAGCAAAAAAAAAAAAAGTAGGTAGAGGATGTGCGGATCAGGTGTTTGCTTTGAAGAATGTATGTGAGAAATACTTAGAAAAGCAAATGGATTTGTATGTAGCATTTATGGATCTGGAGAAGGCATATGATAGAGTTGATAGAGATGCTCTGTGGAAGGTATTAAGAATATATGGTGTGGGAGGAAAGTTGTTAGAAGCAGTGAAAAGTTTTTATCGAGGATGTAAGGCATGTGTACGTGTAGGAAGAGAGGAAAGTGATTGGTTCTCAGTGAATGTAGGTTTGCGGCAGAGGTGTGTGATGTCTCCATGGTTGTTTAATTTGTTTATGGATGGGGTTGTTAGGGAGGTAAATGCAAGAGTTTTGGAAAGAGGGGCAAGTATGAAGTCTGTTGGGGATGAGAGAGCTTGGGAAGTGAGTCAGTTGTTGTTCGCTGATGACACAGCGCTGGTGGCTGATTTATGTGAGAAACTGCAGAAGCTGGTGACTGAGTTTAGTAAAGTGTGTGGAAGAAGAAAGTTAAGAGTAAATGTGAATAAGAGCAAGGTTATTAGGTACAGTAGGGTTGAGGGTCAAGTCAATTGGGAGGTGAGTTTGAATGGAGAAAAACTGGAGGAAGTGAAGTGTTTTAGATATCTGGGAGTGGATCTGGCAGCGGATGGAACCATGGAAGCGGAAGTGGATCATAGGGTGGGGGAGGGGGCGAAAATTCTGGGAGCCTTGAAGAATGTGTGGAAGTCGAGAACATTATCTCGGAAAGCAAAAATGGGTATGTTTGAAGGAATAGTGGTTCCAACAATGTTGTATGGTTGCGAGGCGTGGGCTATGGATAGAGTTGTGCGCAGGAGGATGGATGTGCTGGAAATGAGATGTTTGAGGACAATGTGTGGTGTGAGGTGGTTTGATCGAGTGAGTAACGTAAGGGTAAGAGAGATATGTGGAAATAAAAAGAGCGTGGTTGAGAGAGCAGAAGAGGGTGTTTTGAAGTGGTTTGGGCACATGGAGAGAATGAGTGAGGAAAGATTGACCAAGAGGATATATGTGTCGGAGGTGGAGGGAACGAGGAGAAGAGGGAGACCAAATTGGAGGTGGAAAGATGGAGTGAAAAAGATTTTGTGTGATCGGGGCCTGAACATGCAGGAGGGTGAAAGGAGGGCAAGGAATAGAGTGAATTGGAGCGATGTGGTATACCGGGGTTGACGTGCTGTCAGTGGATTGAATCAAGGCATGTGAAGCGTCTGGGGTAAACCATGGAAAGCTGTGTAGGTATGTATATTTGCGTGTGTGGACGTATGTATATACATGTGTAGGGGGTGGGTTGGGCCATTTCTTTCATCTGTTTCCTTGCGCTACCTCGCAAACGCGGGAGACAGCGACAAAGTATAATAAAAAATAATAAATATATATATATATATATATATATATATATATATATATATATATATATATATATATATATACATATATGTGGATGTGGATGTGGAAAGGGAGCTGTGGTTTCAGTGCATTATTACATTACAGCTAGAGACAGAGTGTGAAATAATGGGGCCTTGGTTGCCTTTTCCTAGCGTTACCTCGCACACACATGTCGGGGGAGGGGGTTTATATTTCATGTGTGGCGAGGTGGCGATGGGAATGAATAAAGGCAGACAGCATGAATTATGTACATGTGTATATATGTATATGTCTGTGTGTATACATATGTATACGTTGAAATGTGTAGGTATGTATATTTGCGTGTGTGGACGTGTATGCATATACATGTGTATGTAGGTGGGTTGGGCCATTCTTTTGTCTGTTTCCTTGTGCTACCTCGCTAATGCGGGAGACTGTGACAAAGCAAAATAAAATAAGATGAAATGATATATATATATATATATATATATATATATATATATATATATATATATATATATATATATATATATATATCGAGGATGTAAGGCATGTGTACGTGTAGGAAGAGAGGAAAGTGATTGGTTCTCAGTGAATGTAGGTTTGCGGCAGGGGTGTGTGATGTCTCCATGGTTGTTTGATTTGTTTATGGATGGGATTGTTAGGGATGTGAATGCAAGAGTTTTGGAAAGAGGGGCAAGTATGAAGTCTGTTGGGGATGAGAGAGCTTGGGAAGTGAGTCAGTTGTTGTTCGCTGATGATACAGCGCTGGTGGCTGATTCATGTGAGAAACTGCAGAAGCCGGTGACTGAGTTTGGTAAAGTGTGTGAAAGAAGAAAGTTAAGAGTAAATGTGAATAAGAGCAAGGTAATTAGGTACAGTAGGGGTGAGGGTCAAGTCAATTGGGAAGTAAGTTTGAAAGGAGAAAAACTGGAGGAAGTAAAGTGTTTTAGATATCTGGGAGTGGATCTGACAGCGGATGGAACCATGGAAGCTGAAGTGGATCATAGGGTGGGGGAGGGGGCGAAAATCCTGGGAGCCTTCAAGAATGTGTGGAAGTCGAGAACATTATCTCGGAAAGCAAAAATGGGTATGTTTGAAGGAATAGTGGTTCCAACAATGTTGTATGGTTGCGAGGAATGGGCTATGGATAGAGTTGTGCGCAGGAGGGTGGATGTGCTGGAAATGAGATGTTTGAGGACAATGTGTGGTGTGAGGTGGTTTGATCGAGTAAGTAACGTAAGGGTAAGAGAGATGTGTGGAAATAAAAAGAGCGTGGTTGAGAGAGCAGAAGAGGGTGTTTTGAAATGGTTTGGGCATATGGAGAGAATGAGTGAGGAAAGATTGACCAAGAGGATATATGTGTCGGAGGTGGAGGGAACGAGGAGAAGAGGGAGACCAAATTGGAGGTGGAAAGATGGAGTGAAAAAGATTTTGTGTGATCGTGGCCTGAACATGCAGGAGGGTGAAAGGAGGGCAAGGAATACAGTGAATTGGAGTGATGTGGTATACCGGGGTTGATGTGCTGTCAGTGGATTGAATCAAGGCATGTGAAGCGTCTGGGGTAAACCATGGAAAGCTGTGTAGGTATGTATATTTGCGTGTGTGGACGTATGTATATACATGTGTATGGGGGTGGGTTGGGCCATTTCTTTCGTCTGTTTCCTTGCGCTACCTCGCAAACGCGGGAGACAGCGACAAAGCAAAAAAAAAAAAATATATATATATATATATATATATATATATATATATATATATATATATATATATATATATATATATATATACATATATGTGGATGTGGAAAGGGAGCTGTGGTTTCAGTGCATTATTACATTACAGCTAGAGACAGAGTGTGAAATAATGGGGCCTTGGTTGCCTTTTCCTAGCGTTACCTCGCACACACATGTCGGGGGAGGGGGTTTATATTTCATGTGTGGCGAGGTGGCGATGGGAATGAATAAAGGCAGTCAGCATGAATTATGTACATGTGTATATATGTATATGTCTGTGTGTATACATATGTATACGTTGAAATGTGTAGGTATGTATATTTGCGTGTGTGGACGTGTATGCATATACATGTGTATGTGGGTGGGTTGGGCCATTCTTTTGTCTGTTTCCTTGTGCTACCTCGCTAATGCGGGAGACTGTGACAAAGCAAAATAAAATAAGATGAAATAATATATATATATATATATATATATATATATATATATATATAATATATATATATATATATATATATATATATATATATATATATATATATATATATATATATATCGAGGATGTAAGGCATGTGTACGTGTAGGAAGAGAGGAAAGTGATTGGTTCTCAGTGAATGTAGGTTTGCGGCAGGGGTGTGTGATGTCTCCATGGTTGTTTAATTTGTTTATGGATGGGGTTGTTAGGGAGGTGAATGCAAGAGTTTTGGAAAGAGGGGCAAGTATGAAGTCTGTTGGGGATGAGAGAGCTTGGGAAGTGAGTCAGTTGTTGTTCGCTGATGATACAGCGCTGGTGGCTGATTCATGTGAGAAACTGCAGAAGCCGGTGACTGAGTTTGGTAAAGTGTGTGAAAGAAGAAAGTTAAGAGTAAATGTGAATAAGAGCAAGGTAATTAGGTACAGTACGGGTGAGGGTCAATTCAATTGGGAGGTAAGTTTGAAAGGAGAAAAACTGGAGGAAGTAAAGTGTTTTAGATATCTGGGAGTGGATCTGGCAGCGGATGGAACCATGGAAGCGGAAGTGCATCATAGGGTGGGGGAGGGGGCGAAAATCCTGGGAGCCTTCAAGAATGTGTGGAAGTCGAGAACATTATCTCGGAAAGCAAAAATGGGTATGTTTGAAGGAATAGTGGTTCCAACAATGTTGTATGGTTGCGAGGCATGGGCTATGGATAGAGTTGTGCGCAGGAGGGTGGATGTGCTGGAAATGAGATGTTTGAGGACAATGTGTGGTGTGAGGTGGTTTGATTGAGTAAGTAACGTAAGGGTAAGAGAGATGTGTGGAAATAAAAAGAGCGTGGTTGAGAGAGCAGAAGAGGGTGTTTTGAAATGGTTTGGGCACATGGAGAGAATGAGTGAGGAAAGATTGACCAAGAGGATATATGTGTCGGAGGTGGAAGGAACGAGAAGTGGGAGACCAAATTGGAGGTGGAAAGATGGAGTGAAAAAGATTTTGTGTGATCAGGGCCTGAACATGCAGGAGGGTGAAAGGAGGGCAAGGAATAGAGTGAATTGGATTGATGTGGTATACCGGGGTTGACGTGCTGTCAGTGGATTGAATCAGGGCATGTGAAGCGTCTGGGGTAAACCATGGAAAGCTGTGTAGGTATGTATATTTGCGTGTGTGGACGTATGTATATACATGTGTATGGGGGTGGGTTGGGCCATTTCTTTCGTCTGTTTCCTTGCGCTACCTCGCAAACGCGGGAGACAGCGATAAAGCAAAAAAAAAAAAATATATATATATATATATATATATAACTGTCTCTTTCTTTTATACATCTCCCACTCAATTGCATTTTTTCCCTGCAAATATCGTCCAAATGCCTCTCTCTTCTCTTTCACTAATAATCTTACTTCTTCATCCCACCACTCACTACCCTTTCTAATCAACCCACCTCCCACGCTTCTCATGCCACAAGCATCTTTTGCGCAATCCATCACTGATTCCCTAAATACATCCCATTCCTCCCCCACTCCCCTTACTTCCATTGTTCTCACCTTTTTCCATTCTGTACTCAGTCTCTCCTGGTACTTCCTCACACAAGTCTCCTTCCCAAGCTCACTTACTCACTTTAACTCTGTCATGTTGAGATGAGTAATAATGGCTATATGAGCATACATTGGTGGGTTTTCTGTATATGCTAATGTTAAACTTGTTTCCTTGCCTATGGATCATGCAATCTAAAAATGGTAACATACCATTATTTTCATTTTCTACAGTAAATTTGATGGAAGGTACTAAATTGTAACTTAAGTAAGGGGAGACATATTTGTAAATTTTCATTTGTTGGTATACCATTTTTAGATTGCACGATCCATAGACAAGGAAACAATTTTAAGTTTAGCATATACAGAAAACCCACCAATGTATGCTCATATATCCATTATTACTCATCTCAACATGACAGAGTTAAATTATCATCATTTCAATCTACGTTCCTTAGGGCATTACGTATTTGCAGTCCAGAATTTATTGATGATGAGTTTGAGAATATATATTCTATTGGATCTAAGTTAAAGTACCCTAGATCTTTCATTGATAAATCCCTGAAGTTAGCAAAGAAATCATTTTAGAGTTAAGCCCAAACCTCCTATTGACACCAAGAATCTTTTGGTTCTCCCTTGTAACAATAATCTCTCTTTGCTTCCCATGTTGCTTAAATCCTTTTATGTAAATGTTGCCTTTAGCAACAATAATACTATAAAGAATATCTTAATCAGGATTTCACCAGAAAATTCTCTAAGATGCAGCTATAAAGTGTCTTGTGGAGATTGTGATAAATTTTATGTTGGTCAGACTGGTAAGGATCTTTCTGTTAGACTTAAGCAACATAAATATAGTATAAGAACGGGACAAGAATCAAATGCCTTGTCTAATCACGTTAAAACCTATGATCATTGTATTGACTGGAGTATCGCCATCTCAGTTATTAACTCTAACTCTATTCTCAAGAGAAATATCATTGAATCTTCTATTCTTAAATAAACAAAGAATTATAATCTTAATATTAGTGATGGTCTATACAAATTAGATAACTTTATTGTTGATAAAAGTTGTAAAATAATAAGTTTATGAATGCTCGTTGTATGTTTTGGACAATCACATGTTTACCCAATGGTGTCCTAGCTTCGTCTCTTCGATGTATATCAACTGACATATATTTTTCCCATGTGTCTCCCCTGATGATGCGATTATTACACAAAAGTGCACTTGGGAACTTATCATGTTTCATTTTCCCCGTGGAATCATAGGAATATATATATATATTTTTTATTATTATTTTGCTTTGTCGCTGTCTCCCGCATTTGCGAGGTAGCGCAAGGAAACAGACAAAAGAAATGGCCCAACCCACCCCCATACACATGTATATACATACACGTCCACACATGCAAATATACATACCCATACATCTCAATGTACACATATATATACACACACAGACACATCCATATATACACATGCACACAATTCACACTGTCTGCCTTTATTCATTCCCATCACCACCTCGCCACACATGGAATAACATCCCCCTCCCCCCTCATGTGTGCGAGATAGTGCTAGGAAAAGACAACAAAGGCCCCATTCGTTCACACTCAGTCTCTAGGTGTCATGCAATAATGCCCGAAACCACAGCTCCCTTTCCACATCCAGGCCCCACAGAACTTTCCATGGTTTACCCTAGACGCTTCAGATGCCCTGATTCAATCCATTGACAGCACGTCGACCCTGGTATACCACATCGATCCAATTCACTCTATTCCTTGCCCGCCTTTCACCCTCCTGCATGTTCAGGCCCCAATCACACAAAATCTTTTTCACTCCATCTTTCCACCTCCAATTTGGTCTCCCACTTCTCCTCGTTCCCTCTACCTCTGACACATATATCCTCTTGGTCAATCTTTCCTCACTCATTCTCTCCAAGTGACCAAACCATTTCAAAACACCCTCTTCTGCTCTCTCAATCACACTATTTTATTACCACACACCTCTCTTACCCTATTATTACTTACTCGATCAAACCACCTCACACCACATATATTCCTCAAACATCTCATTTCCAGCACATACACCCTCCTGCACACAACTCTACTCATATATATATTTATTCATTTATTTATTTATTTCGCTTTGTCGCTGTCTCCCGCGTTTGCGAGGTAGCGCAAGGAAACAGACGAAAGAAATGGCCTAACCCACCCCCATGCACAATGTATACACACACACACGTCCACACACGCAAATATACATACCTATACATCTCAATGTACACATATATATACATACACAGACACATACATATATACCCATGCACACAATTCACACTGTCTGCCCCCATTTACTCCCATCGCCACCTCGCCACACATGGAATACCATCCCCCTCCCCCCTCATGTGTGTGAGGTAGCACTAGGAAAAGACAAAAAAGGCCCCATTCGTTCACACTCAGTCTCTAGCTGCCACGCAATAATGCCCGAAACCACAGCTCCCTTTCCACATCCAGGCCCCACACAACTTTCCATGGTTTACCCCAGACGCTTCACATGCCCTGATTCAATCCACTGACAGCACGTCAACCCCAGTATACCACATTGATCCAATTCACTCTATTCCTTGCCCTCCTTTCACCCTCCTGCATGTTCAGGCCCCGATCACACAAAATCTTTTTCACTCCATCTTTCCACCTCCAATTAGGTCTCCCACTTCTCCTCGTTCCCTCCACCTCCGACACATATATCCTCTTGGTCAATCTTTCCTCACTCATTCTCTCCATGTGACCAAACCATTTCAAAACACCCTCTTCTGCTCTCTCAACCACGCTCTTTTTATTTCCACACATCTCTCTTACCCTTACGTTACTTACTCGATCAAACCACCTCACACCACACATTGTCCTCAAACATCTCATTTCCAGCACATCCACCCTCCTGCGCACAACTCTATCCATAGCCCACGCCTTGCAACCATACAACATTGTTGGAACCACTATTCCTTCAAACATACCCATTTTTGCTTTCCGAGATAATGTTCTCGACTTCCACTTATTCTTCAAGGCTCCCAGGATTTTCGCCCCCTCCCCCACCCTATGATTCACTTCCGCTTCCATGGTTCCATCTGCTGCCAGATCCACTCCCAGATATCTAAAACACTTTACTTCCCCCAGTTTTCTCCATTCAAACTTATCACCCAACTGACTTGACCCTCAACCCTACTGTATATATATATATATATATATATATATATATCCCTGGGGATGAGGAGAAAGAATACTCCCTACGTATTCCCTGCGTGTCGTAGAAGGTGACTAAAAGGGGAGGCTGCGGGAGGCTGGAAATCCTCCCCTCTCTTTTTTTTTTTTAATTTTCCAAAAGAAGGAACAGAGAAGGGGGCCAGGTGAGAATATTCCCTCAAAGGCCCAGTCCTCTGTTCTTAACGCTACCTCGCTAATGTGGGAAATGGCGAATAGTATGAAATATATATATATATATATATATATATATATATATATATATATATATATATATATATATATATATATATTACATACATTAAATAACCTTACCAACCAGTCAACAATACAGTCACCCCCTTTTTTAATAAATTCCACTGCAATACCATCCAAACCTGCTGCCTTGCCGGCTTTCATCTTCCGCAAAGCTTTCACTACCTCTTCTCTGTTTACCAAATCATTTTCCCTAACCCTCTCACTTTGCACACCACCTCGACCAAAACACCCTATATCTGCCACTCTATCATCAAACACATTCAACAAACCTTCAAAATACTCACTCCATCTCCTTCTCACATCACCACTACTTGTTATCACCTCCCCATTTGCGCCCTTCACTGAAGTTCCCATTTGCTCCCTTGTCTTACGCACTTTATTTACCTCCTTCCAGAACATCTTTTTATTCTCCCTAAAATTTAATGATACTCTCTCACCCCAACTCTCATTTGCCCTTTTTTTCACCTCTTGCACCTTTCTCTTGACCTCCTGTCTCTTTCTTTTATACATCTCCCACTCAATTGCATTTTTTCCCTGCAAAAATCGTCCAAATGCCTCTCTCTTCTCTTTCACTAATACTCTTACTTCTTCATCCCACCACTCACTACCCTTTCTAATCAACCCACCTCCCACTCTTCTCATGCCACAAGCATCTTTTGCGCAATCCATCACTGATTCCCTAAATACATCCCATTCCTCCCCCACTCCCCTTGCTTCCATTGTTCTCACCTTTTTCCATTCTGTACTCAGTCTCTCCTGGTACTTCCTCACACAGGTCTCCTTCTCAAGCTCACTTACTCTCACCACCCTCTTCACCCCAACATTCACTCATGGTGAGGTGCCTGAGGATTGGCGGAATGCGTGCATAGTGCCATTGTACAAAGGCAAAGGGGATAAGAGTGAGTGCTCAAATTACAGAGGTATAAGTTTGTTGAGTATTCCTGGTAAATTATATGGGAGGGTATTGATTGAGAGGGTGAAGGCATGTACAGAGCATCAGATTGGGGAAGAGCAGTGTGGTTTCAGAAGTGGTAGAGGATGTGTGGATCAGGTGTTTGCTTTGAAGAATGTATGTGAGAAATACTTAGAAAAGCAAATGGATTTGTATGTAGCATTTATGGATCTGGAGAAGGCATATGATAGAGTTGATAGAGATGCTCTGTGGAAGGTATTAAGAATATATGGTGTGGGAGGCAAGTTGTTAGAAGCAGTGAAAAGTTTTTATCGAGGATGTAAGGCATGTGTACGTGTAGGAAGAGAGGAAAGTGATTGGTTCTCAGTGAATGTAGGTTTGCGGCAGGGGTGTGTGATGTCTCCATGGTTGTTTAATTTGTTTATGGATGGGGTTGTTAGGGAGGTAAATGCAAGAGTTTTGGAAAGAGGGGCAAGTATGAAGTCTGTTGGGGATGAGAGAGCTTGGGAAGTGAGTCAGTTGTTGTTCGCTGATGATACAGCGCTGGTGGCTGATTCATGTGAGAAACTGCAGAAGCTGGTGACTGAGTTTGGTAAAGTGTGTGGAAGAAGAAAGTTAAGAGTAAATGTGAATAAGAGCAAGGTTATTAGGTACAGTAGGGTTAAGGGTCAAGTCAATTGGGAGGTGAGTTTGAATGGAGAAAAACTGGAGGAAGTGAAGTGTTTTAGATATCTGGGAGTGGATCTGGCAGCGGATGGAACCATGGAAGCGGAAGTGGATCATAGGGTGGGGGAGGGGGCGAAAATTCTGGGGGCCTTGAAGAATGTGTGGAAGTCGAGAACATTATCTCGGAAAGCAAAAATGGGTATGTTTGAAGGAATAGTGGTTCCAACAATGCTGTATGGTTGCGAGGCGTGGGCTATGGATAGAGTTGTGCGCAGGAGGATGGATGTGCTGGAAATGAGATGTTTGAGGACAATGTGTGGTGTGAGGTGGTTTGATCGAGTGAGTAACGTAAGGGTAAGAGAGATGTGTGGAAATAAAAAGAGGGTGTTTTGAAGTGGTTTGGGCACATGGAGAGGATGAGTGAGGAAAGATTGACCAAGAGGATATATGTGTCGGAGGTGGAGGGAGCAAGGAGAAGAGGGAGACCAAATTGGAGGTGGAAAGATGGAGTGAAAAAGATTTTGTGTGATCGGGGCCTGAACATTCCTGCAGGAGGGTGAAAGGAGGGCAAGGAATAGAGTGAATTGGAGCGATGTGGTATACCGGGGTTGACGTGCTGTCAGTGGATTGAATCAAGGCTTGTGAAGCGTCTGGGGTAAACCATGGAAAGCTGTGTAGGTATGTATATTTGCGTGTGAGGACGTATGTATATACATGTGTATGGGGGGGGGTTGGGCCATTTCTTTCGTCTGTTTCCGTGCGCTACCTCGCAAACGCGGGAGACAGCGACAAAGTATAAAAAAAAAAAATATATATATATATATATATATTATCCCTGGGGATAGGGGATTAAGAATACTTCCCACGTATTCCCTGCGTGTCATAGAAGGTGACTAAAAGGGGAGGGAGCGGGGGGCTGGAAATCCTTCCCTCTCTTTTTTTTTTTTTTAATTTTCCAAAAGAAGGAACAGAGGGGGCCAGGTGGGGAGATTCCAAAAAAGGCCCAGTCCTCTGTTCTTAGCGCTACCTCGCTAACACGGGAAATGGCGAATAGTTTAAAAAAAATATATATATATATATATATATATATATATATATATATATATATATATATATATATATATATATATAAATATATATATATATATATATATATATATATATATATATATATATATATATATATATATATATATCCCTGGGGATAGGGGAGAAAGAATACTTCCCACGTATTCCCTGCGTGTCGTAGAAGGCGACTAAAAGGGGAGGGAGCGGGGGGCTGGAAATCTTTCCCTCTCGTTTTTTTTTTTTTAATTTTCCAAAACAAGGAACAGAGAAGGGGGCCAGGTGAGGATATTCCCTCCAAGGCCCAGTCCTCTGTTCTTAACGCTACCTCGCTAACGCGGGAAATGGCGAATAGTTTGAAAGAAAAATATATATATATATATATATATATATATATATATATATATATATATATATATATATATATATATATATGATTTTATATTTTTTGTTATACTTGATCACTGTTTTCCGCATCAGCAAGGTAGCGACACGAAACAGACAAAGAATGGTCCATCCACTCATATACACATATATATACATAAACGCCCATACCCTCACAGATACATACATATTCATATACTTTAAATAGAATGTGACCACCTCTATAACTTGATGCTGGTTTGAATCATATGAGTTGTAAAATCATATAGTAAATGATTTGGTAAACAGAGAAGAGGTAGTGAAAGCTTTGCGGAAGATGAAAGCCGGCAAGGCAGCAGGTTTGGATGGTATTGCAGTGGAATTTATTAAAAAAGGGGGTGACTGTATTGTTGACTGGTTGGTAAGGTTATTTAATGTATGTATGACTCATGGTGAGGTGCCTGAGGATTGGCGGAATGCGTGCATAGTGCCACTGTACAAAGGCAAAGGGGATAAGAGTGAGTGCTCAAATTACAGAGGTATAAGTTTGTTGAGTATTCCTGGTAAATTATATGGGAGGGTATTGATTGAGAGGGTGAAGGCATGTACAGAGCATCAGATTGGGGAAGAGCAGTGTGGTTTCAGAAGTGGTAGAGGATGTGTGGATCAGGTGTTTGCTTTGAAGAATGTATGTGAGAAATACTTAGAAAAGCAAATGGATTTGTATGTAGCATTTATGGATCTGGAGAAGGCATATGGTAGAGTTGATAGAGATGCTCTGTGGAAGTTATTAAGAATATATGGTGTGGGAGGAAAGTTGTTAGAAGCAGTGAAAAGTTTTTATCGAGGATGTAAGGCATGTGTACGTGTAGGAAGAGAGGAAAGTGATTGGTTCTCAGTGAATGTAGGTTTGCGGCAGGGGTGTGTGATGTCTCCATGGTTGTTTAATTTGTTTATGGATGGGGTTGTTAGGGAGGTAAATGCAAGAGTTTTGGAAAGAGGGGCAAGTATGAAGTCTGTTGGGGATGAGAGAGCTTGGGAAGTGAGTCAGTTGTTGTTCGCTGATGATACAGCGCTGGTGGCTGATTCATGTGAGAAACTGCAGAAGCTGGTGACTGAGTTTGGTAAAGTGTGTGGAAGAAGAAAGTTAAGAGTAAATGTGAATAAGAGCAAGGTTATTAGGTACAGTAGGGTTGAGGGTCAAGTCAATTGGGAGGTGAGTTTGAATGGAGAAAAACTGGAGGAAGTGAAGTGTTTTAGATATCTGGGAGTGGATCTGGCAGCGGATGGAATCATGGAAGCGGAAGTGGATCATAGGGTGGGGGAGGGGGCGAAAATTCTGGGGGCCTTGAAGAATGTGTGGAAGTCGAGAACATTATCTCGGAAAGCAAAAATGGGTATGTTTGAAGGAATAGTGGTTCCAACAATGTTGTATGGTTGCGAGGCGTGGGCTATGGATAGAGTTGTGCGCAGGAGGATGGATGTGCTGGAAATGAGATGTTTGAGGACAATGTGTGGTGTGAGGTGGTTTGATCGAGTGAGTAACGTAAGGGTAAGAGAGATGTGTGGAAATAAAAAGAGCGTGGTTGAGAGAGCAGAAGAGGGTGTTTTGAAGTGGTTTGGGCACATGGAGAGGATGAGTGAGGAAAGATTGACCAAGAGGATATATGTGTCGGAGGTGGAGGGAACGAGGAGAAGAGGGAGACCAAATTGGAGGTGGAAAGATGGAGTGAAAAAGATTTTGTGTGATCGGGGCCTGAACATGCAGGAGGGTGAAAGGAGGGCAAGGAATAGAGTGAATTGGAGCGATGTGGTATACCGGGGTTGACGTGCTGTCAGTGGATTGAATCAAGGCTTGTGAAGCGTCTGGGGTAAACCATGGAAAGCTGTGTAGGTATGTATATTTGCGTGTGAGGACGTATGTATATACATGTGTATGGGGGGGGGTTGGGCCATTTCTTTCGTCTGTTTCCGTGCGCTACCTCGCAAACGCGGGAGACAGCGACAAAGTATAATAAAAAAAAATAAAATAAAATATTGTCACAATTCTCTGTATACACCCTGACCATACAATAGCTTGAGGCAGACTAGGACCAAAACAAAGCAAATATACCCCATGTTACCAAAACCAAGTGTACAAACTTTGAGAATTTTGAATCTTTTAATTTCTAAATTTATTATTGATTGATTTATTATTAATCGTGATGGGAATGAATAAAGGCAGACAGTGTGAATTGTGTGCATGTGTATATATGTATGTGTCCGTGTGTGTATATATATATGTGTACATTGAGATGTATGGGTATGTATATTTGCGTGTGTGGACGTGAATGTATATACATGTGTATGGGGGTGGGTTGGGCCATTTCTTTCGTCTGTTTCCTCGTGCTACCTCGCAAACGCGGGAGACAGCAACAAAGCAAAATAATATTATTATTAATCACCCAACTCCGTTAAATCCGAAATCCATTATATCGGGGTATGTTAAATCAAGGGTTTACTATACATGCACTCACACACATACAGTCCCAGGAGAAAAAAAAAATGGCATGCCTTACAGTGCAACACAACATACAAAAATATCAATAACAAGATAAAAACAGGTACTCCCCCCAATACTTTGAATAACATCCCTTGGTGCTTGGGAACAGATGCTGTAAGATGATGAAAGTATGTTGTGTCAAGGTTGTCCCAAATATCCTGGATGACAGCCTGGAGCTTAGGAATGTGGTTTGTATCCTTCCAACACAACTGTGATTTTATGAAAGACTACGAGTTCTCAGTAGGGTTAAAGTCAGGTGAGTTACCTGGCCATTCTTGAATGTATATCACACCACAGAATGCAAATCAGTGACATATGATTTAGCAGCTTGGCATGGTGCACCGTCTTGCATAAAAATATCACAACCAGTCTTTTCAGAACAGGCAGGTAATTCATCACACAGCAGCTCCAGGAATCAGTTCTGATTCATTGTCACATTTCGAGGTAAAAACACAACTCCCAACACCTTTATAGCCAAAATTTCCCAAACCATTAGTGAGTCTGGAAATTTTACAGTTGCTTGAATGTACTTTGGGTTGTATGGGTCACTACCTTGCCTCCAGTACAGTTTTCCTCTATGGCTGCCAGTAACATCAAATGTAGCCTTACTAGACCACAACACTTTCTTCCACCCCACTGCAAATAATATTTGCAATTGCAAGTCTATTCTTTTGCTGGTGGTTTGTTAGAAGCAGTTTCTTGCAAGGCATACACCACTTGAATTTTAAGTCATTATTAAGTCGGCTATGAATAGTATGTACAGACACATGATCAAGTAGCTTAGTGTTGTAAGAGCAAGTAGCCTAGTGTTGTCTCAACTATCGTGCTGAAATACATGGATTCTTGTCTACTTGACATTGGAAAACTTCAAGGTTCGTTGGGAAGCTATATGAGGTCATCCAGTTCGTTTCTTTTGAGCAGGAATGTCAATGCCACCACCATTACTGAAGCACTTAGTCCATCCTTGCACATTTCATACTGCCAGCCCTGTAGAATCAGCATTTTCTTTATCACACTGCCCTGCCTTGTACAAGGCTACAATAGTTCTTAGGGCCAGGCATTGCAGCACAAACCCACTACAAAGCACACGTGGGTATGGTAAAAAAGCGGATGTCAGGACAACAAAAAAAAAAAAAAGCATCCACCCTCTGCAATAGCTCCAGGCAGACTGACCACCACCTGTTGCATGAATACTCTGTATGAACTGGTCAGCTACCTAGTGCTCCATTCATTCACATGAATTGAAATTCACATCTTACTGACTGGACAAAGGCTTCCTCATCATAAAGTATAACAGTATATATATATATATATATATATATATATATATATATATATATATATATATATATATATATATATATATATATTATCCCTGGGGATAGGGGAGAAAGAATACTTCCCACGTATTCCCTGCGTGTTGTAGAAGGCGACTAAAAGGGAAGGGAGCAGGGGGCTGGAAATCCTCCCCTCTCATCTTTTTTTAATTTTCCAAAAGAAGGAACAGAGAAGGGGGCCAGGTGAGGCTATTCCCTCAAAGGCCCAGTCCTCTGTTCTTAACGCTCCCTTGCTAATGCGGGAAATGGCGAATAGTATGAAAAAAAAAAATATATATATATATATATATATATATATATATATATATATATATATATATATATATATATATATATATATATATATATATATTATCCCTGGGGTTAGGGGTGAAAGAATACTTCCCACGTATTCCCTGCGTGTCGTAGAAGGCGACTAAAAGGGGAGGGAGCGAGGGGCTGGAAATCCTCTCCTTTCGTTTTTTTTTTTTTTATTATTATTATTTTCCAAAAGAAGGAACAGAGAAGGGGGCCACATGAGGATATTCCCTCAAAGGCCCGGTCCTCTGTTCTTAACGCTACCTCGCTAACGCGGGAAATGGCGAATAGTTTGAAAGAAAGAAAGATATATATATATATATATATATATATATATATATATATATATATATATATATATATATATATATTTTTTTTTTGGTCGAGGTGGTGTGCAAAGTGAGAGGGTTAGGGAAAATGATTTGGTAAACAGAGAAGAGGTAGTAAAAGCTTTGCGGAAGATGAAAGCCGGCAAGGCAGCAGGTTTGGATGGTATTGCAGTGGAATTTATTAAAAAAGGGGGTGACTGTATTATTGACTGGTTGGTAAGGTTATTTAATGTATTTATGACTCATGGTGAGGTGCCTGAGGATTGGCAGAATGCGTGCATAGTGCCATTGTACAAAGGCAAAGGGGATAAGAGTGAGTGCTCAAATTACAGAGGTATAAGTTTGTTGAGTATTCCTGGTAAATTATATGGGAGGGTATTGATTGAGAGGGTGAAGGCATGTACAGAGCATCAGATTGGGGAAGAGCAGTCTGGTTTCAGAAGTGGTAGAGGATGTGTGGATCAGGTATTTGCTTTGAAGAATGTATGTGAGAAATACTTAGAAAAGCAAATGGATTTGTATGTAGCATTTATGGATCTGGAGAAGGCATATGATAGAGTTGATAGAGATGCTCTGTGGAAGGTATTGAGAATATATGGTGAGGGAGGCAAGTTGTTAGAAGCAGTGAAAAGTTTTTATCGAGGATGTAAGGCATGTGTACGTGTAGGAAGAGAGGAAAGTGATTGGTTCTCAGTGAATGTAGGTTTGCGGCAGGGGTGTGTGATGTCTCCATGGTTGTTTAATTTGTTTATGGATGGGGTTGTTAGGGAGGTGAATGCAAGAGTTTTGGAAAGAGGGCCAAGTATGAAGTCTGTTGGGGATGAGAGAGCTTGGGAAGTGAGTCAGTTGTTGTTCGCTGATGATACAGCGCTGGTGGCTGATTCATGTGAGAAACTGCAGAAGCTGGTGACTGAGTTTGGTAAGGTGTGTGAAAGAAGAAAGTTGAGAGTAAATGTGAATAAGAGCAAGGTAATTAGGTACAGTAGGGTTGAGGGTCAAGTCAATTGGGAGGTAAGTTTGAATGGAGAAAAACTGGAGGAAGTAAAGTGTTTTAGATATCTGGGAGTGGATCTGGCAGCAGATGGAACCATGGAAGCAGAAGTGGATCATAGGGTGGGGGAGGGGGCAAAAATCCTGGGAGCCTTGAAGAATGTGTGGAAGTCGAGAACATTATCTCGGAAAGCAAAAATGGGTATGTTTGAAGGAATAGTGTTTCCAACAATGTTGTATGGTTGCGAGGCGTGGGCTATGGATAGAGTTGTGCGCAGGAGGATGGATGTGCTGGAAATGAGATGTTTGAGGACAATGTGTGGTGTGAGGTGGTTTGATCGAGTAAGTAACGTAAGGGTAAGAGAGATGTGTGGAAATAAAAAGAGCGTGGTTGAGAGAGCAGAAGAGGGTGTTTTGAAATGGTTTGGGCACATGGAGAGAATGAGTGAGGAAAGATTGACCAAGAGGATATATGTGTCGG
Source organism: Panulirus ornatus (assembly GCF_036320965.1). Classification (NCBI taxonomy): domain Eukaryota; kingdom Metazoa; phylum Arthropoda; class Malacostraca; order Decapoda; family Palinuridae; genus Panulirus; species Panulirus ornatus. The sequence continues at coordinate 14,904,646 of NC_092232.1, forward strand.
AGGTGGAGGGAACGAGGAGAAGTGGGAGACCAAATTGGAGGTGGAAAGATGGAGTGAAAAAGATTTTGTGTGATCGGGGCCTGAACATGCAGGAGGGTGAAAGGAGGGCAAGGAATAGAGTGAATTGGATCAACGTGGTATATCGGGGTTGACGTGCTGTCAGTGGATTGAATCAGGGCATGTGAAACGTCTGGGGTAAACCATGGAAAGCTGTGTAGGTATGTATATTTGCGTGTGTGGACGTATGTATATACATGTGTATGGGGGTGAGTTGGGCCATTTCTTTCGTCTGTTTCCTTGCGCTACCTCGCAAACGCGGGAGACAGCGACAAAGCAAAAAAATATATATATATATATATATATATATATATATATATATATATATATATATATATATATATATATATATCCCTGGGGATAGGGGAGAAAGAATACTTCCCACGTATTCCCTGCGTGTCGTAGAAGGCGACTAAAAGGGAAGGGAGCGGGGGGCTGGAAATCCTCCCCTCTCATTTTTTTTTTTTCCAAAAGAAGGAACAGAGAAGAGGTCCAGGTGAGGATATTCCCTCAAAGGCCCAGTCCTCTGTTCTTAACGCTACCTCGCTATTGCGGGAAATAGCGAATAGTATGAAAAAAAAAAAAAAAAATATATATATATATATATATATATATATATACTATTTATTTTATTTCATTTATTTTTGCTTTGTCACTGTCTCCCGCATTAGCGAGGTAGTGCAAGGAAACAGACAAAAGGATGGCCCAACCACCTACATACACATGTATATACATACACATCCACACACACAAATATACATACCTATACATCTTAATGTATACATATATATACACACACAGACATATACATATATACACATGTACATAATTCGTACTGTCTACCCTTATTCATTCCCATCGCCTCCCCGCCGCACATGAAATGCTAACCACCTCCCCCCGCATGTGCGCGAGGTAGTGCTAGGAAAAGACAACAAATGCCACATTCTTTTACAATCAGTCTCTAGCTGTCATGTATAATGCACCAAAATCACAGCTCCCTTTCCATTGCATTTTCCTATTCCTTGCATGCCTTTCACCCTCCTGCATGTTTAGGCCCCGATCACTCAAAATCTTTTTCACTCCATCTTTCCACCTCCAATTTGATCTCCCACTTCTCCTCGTTCCCTCCACCTCTGACACACATATCCTCTTTGTCAATCTTTCCTCATTCATTCTCTCCATGTGACCAAACCATTTTAAAACACCCTCTTCTGCTCTCTCAACCACACTCTTTTTATTACCACACATCTCTCTTACCCTTTCATTACTTACTCGATCAAACCACCTCACACAACATATTGTCCTCAAACATCTCATTTCCAGCACATCCACCCTCCTCCGAACAACTATATCTATAGCCCATGCCTCGCAACCATATAACACTGTTGGAACCACTATTCCTTCAAACATACCCATTTTTGCTTTCCAAGATAATGTTCTCGACTTCCACATATTCTTCAATGCTCCGAGAACTTTCACCCCCTCCCCCACCCTATGATTCACTTCCACTTCCATGGTTCCATCCTCTGCCAAATCCACTCCCAGATATCTAAAACACTTCACTTCCTCCAGTTTTTCTCCATTCAAACTTACCTCCCAATTGACTTGTCCCTTAACCCTACTGTACCTAAGAACCTTGCTCTTATTCACATTTACTCTCGGCTTTCTTCTTTCACACACTTTACCAAACTCAGTCACCAGCTTCAGCAGTTTCTCACCTGAATCAGCCACCAGTGCTTTATCATCAGTGAACAACAGCTGACTCATTTCCCAAGTTCTCTCATCCACAACAGACTGCATACTTGCCCCTCTTTCCAAAACTCTTGCATTCCCCTCCCTAACAACCCCATCCATAAACAAATTAAATAACCATGGACACATCATGCATCCCCGCTGCAAACCAACATTCACTGAGAACCAATCACTTTCCTCTCTTCCTACACGTACACATGCCTTACATCCTCGATAAAAACTTTTCACTGCTTCTGACAACTTGCCCCCCACCCCATATATTCTCAATACCTTCCACAGAGCATCTCTATCAACTCTATCATATGCCTTTTCCAGATCCATAAATGCTACATACAAATCCACTTGCTTTTCTAAGTATTTCTCATATACATTCCTCAAAGCAAACACCTGATCCACACATCCTCTACCACTTCTGAAACCACACTGCTCTTCCCCAATCTGATGCTCTGTACACCCTCTCAATCAATACCCTCCTATATAATTTCCTAGGAATACTCAACAAACCTATACCTCTGTAATTTGGGCACTCACTTATCCCTGGGGATAGGTATCCCTGGGGATAGGGAGAAAGAATACTTCCCACGTATTCCCTGCGTGTCGTAGAAGGCGACTAAAAGGGGAGGGAGCGGGTGGCTGGAAATCCTCCCCTCTCGTTTTTTTTTTAATTTTCCAAAACAAGGAACAGAGAAGGGGGCCAGGTGAGGATATTCCCTCTAAGGCCCAGTCCTCTGTTCTCAACGCTACCTCGCTAATGCAGGGAAATGGCGAATAGTATGAAAGAAAAAAGATATATATATATATATATATATATATATATATATATATATATATATATATATATATATATATATATAAAATGTTTATTATTTATTTATTCATATATATTATACTTTGTCGTTGTCTCCCGTGTTAGCGAGGTAGTGCAAGGAAACAGACAAAAGAATGGCCCAACCCACCCACATACACATGTATATATATATACACGTCCACACACGCACATATACATACCCACACATCTCAACGTATACACATATATACACACACAGACATATACATATATGCACATGTACATAATTCATACTGTCTGCCCTTATTCACTCACGTCGCCACCCCGCCATACATGAAATGAAAACCCCCTCCCCCCACATATGTGTGAGGTAGCACTAGGAAAAAAAAACAAAGGCCACATTCGTTCACACTCAGTCTCTAGCTGTTATGTATAATGCACTGAAACCATAGCTCCCTTTCCACATCCAGGGCCCACAAAATTTTCCATGGTTTACCCCAGACGCTTCACATGCCCTTGTTCAATTCATTGACAGCACATCGACCCAGTATACCACATCGTTCCAATTCACTCTATTCCTTGCATTTCTTTTCACCCTCCTGCATGTTCAGGCCCCGATCACTCAAATTCTTTTTCACTCCATCTTTCCAACTCCAATTTGGTCTCCCACTTCTCCTCGTTCCCTCCACCTCTGACATATATATTCTCTTTGTCAATCTTTCCTCACTCCTCTCCATGTGACCAAACCATTTCAAAATACCCTCTTTTGCTCTTACACATCTCTCTTACCCTTTCATTACTTACTCGATCAAACCACCTCACACCACATATTGTTCTTAAACATCTCATTTCCAGCACATCCACCCTTCTCTGCACAACTCATCTATAGCCCACACCTTGCAACCATATAACTTTGTTGGAATTACTATTCCTTCAAACATACCCATTTTTGCTTTCCAAGATAATGTTCTTGACTTCCACACATTTTTCAACGCTCCCAGAACTTTTGTCCATTCTCCCACCCTATGATTCCCTTCCGCTTCCATGGTTCCATCCATTGCCAAATCCACTCCCAGATATCTAAAACACTTCACTTCCTCCAATTTTTCTCCATTCAAACTTACCTCCCAGTTGACTAGTCCCTCAACCCTACTGTACTTAATAACCTTGCTCTTATTCAGCTTTCTTCTTTCACACACTTTACCAAACTCAGTCACCAACTTCTGCAGTTTCTCACCCGAATCAGCCACCAGCGCTGTATCATCAGCAAACAACAACTGACTCACTTCCCAAGCTCTCTCATCTCATCCACAACAAATTACTATATCATTCAACATGTAAGATATACATTTTTAACCATGAAACATTCGACCACTCGCTTCCTGAAAAATAATCATAAACTGTACACTGCTGTGCCATCCATATTCCTTTTACAGTATAGTTCTTCATATTGTACTCTATAATGCATCACATGCACAGGTGAAACATTGATACAAGCAAACTTGCTGGAGAAATAAACACAAAATTCTAAGCTTTCCATTGTATTTCAAGCCATTTTCAAGGATACAAATTCAACATGACCAAAACAATATATACAAAACCAGACCTTACCACAGCTGATTAAACAAGGAACAGTTGATATGAGGAACATGGAAAGGTTGACCAGAATGGGAAGTGACATGTCCCTCTATCTGGCAAAGAACATCAGGTCAAGCCCGGCATAATTTTGCCATTTATTATTATCTAATTTATACATTCCTTCATTTATGTATCTGGTACCGTTAACTTAATAAAGAGGATTGAAAAATAAACATTTATATATATAAGTGACAACAAGGGTAAACAATTTTTGACTACCCCCAGTAAATTGGATGTGAATAATTTTTTCCATGTTTGAATATTGCATTTGATTCTGAAGCTGTCCTAACAATATTCATGCTGTTGGATTCTCTCCTTTACAGATTTATCCATTTCATCAAATTTTGTAGGGGTTTGAGTGTGTGGAAAGAATGCAAGACTGGAAGTGTGTAAGGAGAGTGTATAACAGTACAATTAAAGGGGTTGATTTGGGAAGATCACATGTCCCATGGGGAAATAGAGCGGAAAAATAGTAGAGAAATGGTGGAAGAATGCTTGGAATAGTGTATGTGAGGCAGATATGTAAGGACAAGGATGAGTGGAGACTTTTGCCATGGCCATCCCCTTGATGGGAGCTCCCACAGGGAATGAATGTTAGAGATGTAAATAGGTAGATAGGCCTGTATACATCTTATTATAGGCTTTGCAAGGAGCAGAGCAGACACCTGATTTTTCATTAGATGATGAACTGAACTTTATTAAGCAGTCTGTATTGTATTTTCATATTTGAAAACAACATTGATGTTAAGCTGTTTCAAAACAGTGTAAATCTTTTAAAGAGAGGATACGGCAGCATAAATACTCAGCAAGGACAGTTTTGGAATCAAAAGCAATTTTCGAACATATAGAAGATTTTTCTACTCTCAATTGCTCTTGGTATTTGTTCACACAAGTCTCTATTCTAAGCTCACTTCCTCTCACCACTTTCTTCTCACCAACATTGTTTCCTCTTTCCTGAAAACCTTTACAAATCATCATCCTCGCCTCCACCAGACAGTGATCAGACATCCCACCAGCTGCCTCTCTCAGTACATTTACATCCAGAATTCTCTCTATTTTACATGCTTATGAAGTAATTTGCAATCCAGCAATACCCGTTGACCATCTCTCCTACCCTATCCATTTAGGGAAGCAGTGCTGGCCTGTGCAAGAGATGTATGTGGCATGCAAAAGAAGGGAGATGGGCAGATTACAAAGTGTAGTGAGTGGAGGGATGAAGATGTATAGTTGCCAGTGAAAGAGAAAAGAGAGTTGTTTGGGCATATTTACTGGGAAGGAGTAAAAATGATTGAAGGATATATACAAGAAAGTGGCAGGAGGTAAGAGCAAGGTGCAGGGGTAAAAAATAGGACTAATGAGTTAGCATGAGCAAGTATCAGTAAACTTTCAGGAGAATAAGAAATTGCTTTGGAAGTATGTTAATGTGAAAAAAATAAGAGACCAACTGGGAACGGGGAAAGGGGGAGTGGTAGCAGGTAGTGATGGTGAGGAGATTGGATTGTTTAATGCATTTGATGATAGGGTGGCAGATGTAGGATGTTTGGGTTGGGGTAGTATGCAGAGCAAGTGAGTCATGGAGAGAGGTTTGGTGAAGAGAGGAAAGGTGGTGAAAGCCTTATGTAAGATAAAATATGGCAAAGCAGCTGGATTTGGTATTGGTGTTGAATTTATTAAAAAAAGGGTGCCTGTTTTGTTGATTGTTTGGTATGGATATCCAGCATATGTATGGATCATGGTGAGGTGCTTAAGGATTGGCAGAATGGATGTGTAGTGCCACTGTATAAAGGCATGGGGGATAAAGGTGAGTATTCAAACTAAGGAGGTAAAAGTTTGTAACTGCTTGTCATTCATAATTTTCTATTTTTGTAAATGAGATAAAAGTAAAGAAAGAAAATTGAGACTTGATTTTGAGAGATTTTTGGAATGGTTACACATTTTAGTACTAATGGATGAAACTCTATTATTTTTGACCAACAGACATAATATAATTAAAAAGGTAGAGCTACTGCCAAGGTTTTTTCAAGACTATGGCATGGTAGGAAACAGTAATAAAACTAATTTCTTTGTAATAAATGGCAAAGATAGGGACAGAGATGATTCTTGAGAACAAGTTAGTGGTAGAGCACAGTGCAAGTTATGTTTACTAGGGCTTGCTCTTCTTCGTTGACAACTCTGTGTCAGTGATTATCAGTATATATGCATAGAATAAGCTGTCATGTACAAAGTTTGTATCTTTTGTCGAAAAGAACAATGCTATGCCATTCTTTGTGAAGTGATGGTTGTTTGACATGGCTTTGTTGTTGTCCCTGATGTGTGGATGCACGTCTTGGTTTGGGCCTGATATCAAGGCTGTCATTAAACTGTATAACTGAGTATTAAAGCAACTGTTATGAGGATGAAACTGAACCAGGTGTATTATGCAAATGTAGGCTACCAGTCAATACCAGATCTAAATCAAATACAAGAAACATTAATTTTTTAATGAAATGTGATCCAAAAGATTTATGCCCAATGATCTTTTGTCATTTATCATTAGTATTGCCATGAATTATAATGCACAGGCAAGGAAATTTGTGGGAGGGTCTATGAGTTATAAAGATCCAAATGTTATCATTACTCGGAAATGTACACAATGCTGTTGTGAACTCAGACTTGTCAAGATGTCTTGCATATAAAGAGGTAAACCCAAACTTTTCAGTCCATGACATTTACAAGAAAAAGCATATAATCAGTGAGTTCTATAGCATATCATTCATGCAGTTCCCTGTATCTGGGCACAGTCTCACAGTGTAGATGGGGCGCAGGAACAGGCAAGGGCATGGCTGCCTTTTTCTCACAGCTTGTGTGCGTGTGTGTGTTGCCTCGTACAAACTGAAAGCCGTGTGGTTGAGGCATGTCATTTAACAGCAAATGTAAGACAGACATGATATTAACAGACTAGAAAAATTATTCATGGATATTCTTCTCCATGACATAATTTGTAGGTTAATTCATATATTGCAGTTGTTCAAAGAGTGTTTGCTCATTTATTGTTCCCATTGTTTGCATTTGTTTTGCTTTCTCAGTTTTAATATTCCGTAGAGTACAGTTATCTTTGTGTATTTTTTATTGTGGTATGTACTGTAAGTTCTTTATTGGGTGGATGTAATATTTAAAATGTAGCTGTGGTCAATAAACTTAAGTAAACTATGGGAGAGTACTGACTGAGAGGGTAAAGGCGTGTACAGAGCATTAGACTGGGGAGGAGCAGTGTGGTTCCAGAACTGGTAAAGGATGTGTGGATCAGGTGTTCCGGTTTTCAGAATTTATTTGAGAAATATTTAGAGCAACAAATGGATTCAAATGTGGTATTTATGAATCTGGAGAAAGCATATGAAAGGGTTCATAGAGATGCCTTGTGGGAGGCATTAAGAAGATAAGGTGTGGAAGGAAAGCTGCTAGAAGCAGTGAGAAGTGTTTATGAAGAGTGTAAGGTATGTGTATAAGTAGGAAGTGAGGAGAATGAATGATTCCAAGTGAGGGTTGGTGTGCAGCAGGGTTGTGTGATGTCACCATTGTTGTTCAGTTTGTTTATGGGTAAGATGTGGAGGGGGAAGGGAATGTGAGAGTCTGGGAAAGTAGGGTGAATATATAATCTATTAGGGATGAAAGGGCCTGTGACGTGAGTCAGTTGCTGTTTGCTGATGATACAGCACTAGTGGAGATTCAAGTGATAAACTGCAGAAACTGGTGACTGAGTTTGGAAGAGTATGTGAAAGGAGAAGGTTAAGAGTGAATGTAAATGAAAGGAAGGTTTATGAGGTTCAGCAGGGTCCAGGGACAAGTTAGTTGGGATGCATGTTTGAATGGAGAAAAAATTGGAGTAAATGAAGTGTTTTAGGTATCTGGGAGTGGACATGGCAGCAAATGGAACCATGGAAGTGGAAGTAAGTCATGGGGTAGGGGAGGGGTGAAGGTTCTGGGAGTGATGAAGAATTTATGGAATGGGAGAACGTTATCTGGGAAGGCTAAAATGGGTACGTTTGAAGGAACAGTATTGCCACCAATATTATATGGTTGTGAGGAGGGCAGATGTGTTGGAAATGAAATGTATGATGACAGTATGTGGTGAGAGGTGCTTTCGTTGAGTATGCAATGAAAGATTAAGACAGATTTATGGTAACATAAAGAGTGTAGTTAAGAAAGCAGAAAAGGATATGTTGAAATGGTTTGGAAGTTTGGAGAGAATGAGTGAGGAAAGATTGACAAAGAGGATATATGCGTTAGAAGCTGAGAACAAGGAGACCAAACTGGAGATGGAAAGATGGAGTGAAACAGATTTTGAGCAATTGGGGCCTGAACATGGAGGAGGGTGAATAGTGTGCACAGAATAGAGTGAATTAGATCGATGTGGTATACTGGGGTCAATGTGCTGTCAATGGACTGAACCAGGGCATGTGAAACATCCAGGGTAAACCATGAAAAGGTCTGTGAGGCCTGGATGTGGATAGGGAGCAGTGATTTCAGTGCATTACACATGACAACTCAATTATGGATATGCATGGATGTGACCTTCTTTGTCTGTTTCCTGGCACTATTTTGCTGAGGCAGGGGATGGAAATACTGTTTCCTGTGGGGCAGAGTGGTGCCAGAAATGAATGAAGGTAAGCATGTATATGTACATCCCACTAGCTGCCCTTCTCAGCACATTTACTTCTAAAATTCTCTCATTTACATGCCTATCAATTAATATGTAACCTAATAATGCCTGTTTATCTTCCTTTTTAAACCAGGTATTTCCTATCACCAGTCTTTTTCCAACACCCAACTCCACAAGCTCTTCATTTCCATTCATAACACTGAATACACCATGCATACTAATTATACCCTCAGCTGCCAAATTACTTTGCATGTATATCACCTATCACTAATACGTGGTGTTGAACATCAAAACTGCTGCTTTGCTCATTCGGTTGCTCCCAAAACACCTACCTCTCATGATTTTTCTTCTGATGTCCAAGTACATGAGCACTAATAATCACCCATCTCTCACCATCCACCTTCAGTTTTACCCATATCATTGTAGAATTCACTTCCTTACATTTTATCACACACTCCCATTACTCCTGCTTAAGGAGTAGTGCTATTCCTTCCTTAGCTTGTGTCCTCTCACCAACCCCTTACTTTACCCCTAAGACATTTTAAAACCATTCTTCCTCTTTACCCCTTGAGCTTCATTTCACTCAGAGCCAGAACGTCCAGGTTTCTTTTCTCAAACATACTACCTATCTCTCTTTTCATCTTGGTTACATCCACACAGATTTAGACACCCCAGTCTGAGCCTTCGAGGAGGATAAGTACTCCCTGCTTGGCTCCTCCTTTTGTTTCCTCTTTTAGAAATTAAAATACAAGAAGGGAAGGGTTTCCAGCCCCCAGCTTCTACCCCCTTTAGTCACCCTATATGACACATGGGGAATACAGAGGTAGAATTCTTTCTCCCTTATCTCAGGGATAATATATTATATATATATATATATATATATATATATATATATATATATATATATATATATATATATATATATATATATATATATATATATATATATTTTCTATTATTTTGCTTTGTCGCTGTCTCCCGCGTTAGCGAGGTAGCGCAAGGAAATGGACGAAAGAATGGCCCAACCCACCTTCATACACATGTATATACATACACGTCCACACACGCAAATATACATACCTATACATCTCAACGTATACATATATATACACACACAGACATATACATATATACACATGTATATTATTCATACTGTCTGCCTTTATTCAATCCCATTGCCACCCTGCCGCACATGAAATAACAACCCCCTCCCCGCTCATGTGCCCGAGGTAGCGCTCAGAAAAGACAACAAAGGCCCCATTCACTCACACTCAGTCTCTAGCTGTCATGTAATAATGCACCAAAACCACAGCTCCCTTTCCACATCCAGGCCCCACACAACTTTCCATGGTTTACCCCAGACGCTTCACATGCCCTGGTTCAATCCGTTGAAAGCACGTTGACCCCGGTATACCACATCGTTCCAATTCACTCTATTCCTTGCACGCCTTTCAACCTCCTGCATGTTCAGGCACCAATCACTCAAAATCTTTTTCACTCCATCTTTCCACCTCCAATTTGGTCTCCCACTTCTTCTCGTTCCCTCCACCTCTGAGACATATATCCTCTTGGTCAATCTTTCCTCACTCACTCTCTCCATGTGACCAAACCATTTCAAAACACCCTCTTCAGCTCTCTCAACCACACTCTTTTTTATTACCACACATCTCTCTTACCCTTACATTACTTACTCGATCAAACCACCTCACACCACATATTGTCCTCAAACATCTCATTTCCAGCACATTCACCCTCCTCTGCACAACTCTATCCATAGCCCATGCCTCGCAACCATACAACATTGTTGGAACCACTATTCCTTCAAACATACCCATTTTTGCTTTCCGAGATAAAGTTCTCGACTTCCATACATTCTTCAAGGCTCCCAGAACTTTCGACCCCTCCCCCACCCTATGATTCACTTCCGCTTCCATGGTTCCATCCGCTGCCAAATCCACTTCCAGATATCTAAAACACTTCACTTCCTCCAGTTTTTCTCCATTCAAACTTACCTCCCAATTCACTTGAACCTCAACCCTACTGTACCTAATAACCTTGCTCTTATTCACATTTACTCCCAACTTTCTTCTTTCACACACTTTACCAAACTCAGTCACCAGCTTCTGCAGTTTCTCACCTGAATCAGCCACCAGTGCTGTATCATCAGCGAACAACAACTGACTCACTTCCCAAGCTCTCTCATCCACAACAGACTGCATACTTGCCCCTCTTTCCAAAACCCTTGCATTAACCTCCCTAAGAACCCCATTTATAAACTAATTAAACGACAATGGAGACATATCACACCCCTGCCGCAAACCTACATTCACTGAGAACCAATCACTTTCCTCTCTTCCTACACGTACACAAGTCTTACATCCTCAATAAAAACTTTTCACTGCTTCTAACAACTTGCCTCCCACACCATATATTCTTAATACCTTCCACAGAGCATCTCTATCAACTCTATCATATGCCTTCTCCAGATCCATAAATGCTACATACACATCCATTTGCTTTTCTAAGTATTTCTCACATACATTCTTCAAAGCAAACACCTGATCCACACATCCTCTACCACTTCTGAAACCAGACTGCTCTTCCCCAGTCTGATGCTCTGTACATGCCTTCACCCTCTCAATCAATACCCTCCCATATAATTTCCCAGGAATACTCAACAAACTTATACCTCTGTAATTTGAGCACTCACCTTTGTCCCCTTTGCCTTTGTACAATGGCACTATGCAAGCATTCCGCCAATCCTCAGGCACGTCACCATGAATCATACATGCATTAAATAACCTTACCAACCAGTCAACAATACAGTCACCCCCTTTTTTAATACATTCCACTGCAATGCCATCCAAACCCGCTGCCTTGCCAGCTTTCATCTTCCGCAAAGCTTTTACTACCTCTTTTCTGTTTACCAAATCATCCTCCCTAACCCTCTTACTTTGCATACCACCTCGACCAAAACATCCTATATCTGCCACTCTATCATCAAACACATTCAACAAACCTTCAAAATACTCACTCCATCTCCTTCTCACATCACCATGAGTTGTTATCACCTCCCCATTAGCCCCCTTCACTGAAGTTCCCATTTGTTCCCTTGTCTTACACACTTTATTTACCTCCTTCCAAAACATCTTTTTATTCTCCCTAACATTTAATGATACTCTTTCACCCCAACTCTCATTTGCCCTCTTTTTCACCTCTTACACCTTTCTCTTGACCTCCTGCCTCTTTCTTTGATACATCTCCCACTCATTTGCATTATTTCCCTGCAAAAATCGTCCAAATGCCTCTCTCTTCTCTTTCACTAATAATCTTACTTCTTCATCCCACCACTCACTACCCTTACTAATCTGCCCACCTCCCATGCCTCTCATGCCACAAGCATCTTTTGCGCAAGCCATCACTGCTTCCCTAAATACATCCCATTTCTCCCACACCTCCCCTGACCTCCTTTGTTCTCACCTTTTTCCATTCTGTACTAAGTCTCTCCTGGTACTTCCTCACACAAGTCTCCTTCCCAAGCTCACTTACTCTCACCACTCTCTTCACCCCAACATTCTCTCTTCTTTTCTGAAAACCTCTACAAATGTTCACCTTCGCCTCCACAAGATAATCATCTGACATCCCTCCAGTTGCACCTCTGAGCACATTGTCATCATAAAGTCTCTCTTTTGCGCGCCTATCAATTAACACGTAATCCAATAATGCTCTCTGGCCATCTCTCCTACTTACATACGTATACTTATGTATATCTCTCTTTTTAAACTAGGTATTTACAATCCCAGTCCTTTATCAGCACATAAATCTACAGGCTCTTCACCATTTCCATTTACAACACTGAACACCCCATGTATACCAATTATTCTCTCAACTGCCACATTACTCACCTTCGCATTCAAATCACCCATCACTATAACCCGGTCTGGTGCATCAAAACCACCAACACCAATATACATTATCCCTGGGGATAGGGGAGAAAGAATACTTCCTACGCATTCCTCACGTGTTGTAGAAGGCGACTAAAGGGGACGGGAGTGGGGGCTGGAAACCCTCCCCTCCTTGTGTTTTAACTTTCTAAAAGGGGAAGCAGAAGAAGGAGTCATGCGGGGAGTGCTCATCCTCCTCGAAGGCTCAGATTGGGGTGTCTAAATGTGTGTGGATGTAACCAAGATGAGAAAAAAAGGAGAGATAGGTAGTATGTTTGAGGAAAGCAACCTAGATGTTTTGGCTCTGAGTGAAACGAAGCTCAAGGGTAAAGGGAGAGAGTGGTTTGGGAAGGTCTTGGGAGTAAAGTCAGGGGTTAGTGAGAGGACAAGAGCAAGGGAAGGAGTAGCACTACTCCTGAAACAGAAGTGGTGGGAGTATGTGATAGAGTGTAAAAAAGTAAACTCTAGATTGATATGGGTAAAATTGAAAGTGGATGGAGAGAGATAGGTGATTACTGGTGCCTATGCACCTGGGCATGAAAAGAAAGGTCATGAGAGGCAAGTGTTTTGGGAGCAGCCGAGTGACTGTGTTAGTAGTTTTGATGCACGAGACCGGGTTATAGTGATGGGTGATTTGAATGCAAAGGTAAGTAATGTGGCAGTTGAGGGAATAATTGGTGTACATGGGGTGTTCAGTGTTGTAAATGGAAATGGTGAAGAGCTTGTACATTTATGTGCTGAAAAAGGACTGGTGATTGGCAATACCTGGTTTAAAAAGAGAGATATACATTATACATATGTAAGTAGGAGAAATGGCCAGAGAGTGTTACTGGATTACGTGTTAATTTATAGATGCATGAAAGAGAGACTTTTGGATGTTAATTTGCTGAGAGGTGCAACTGGAGGGATGTCTGATCATTATTTTGTGGAGGCGAAGATAAAGATTTGTAGAGGTTTTCAGAAAAGAAGAGAGAATGTTGAGGTGAAAAGAGTGGTGAGAGTAAGTGAGCTTGGGAAGGAGACTTGTGTGAGGAAGTACCAGGAGAGACTGAGTACAGAATGGAAAAAGGTGAGAACAATGAACGTAAGGGGAGTGGGGGAGGAATGGGATGTATTTAGGGAAGCAGTGATGGCTTGTGCAAAAGATGCTTGTGCCATGAGAAGCATGGGAGGTGGGCAGATTAGAAAGGGTAGTGAGTGGTGAAATGAAGAGGTAGGATTATTAGTGAAAGAGGAGAGAGAGGCATTTGGATGATTTTTGCAGGGAAATAATGCAAATGAGTCGGAGATGTATAAAAGAAAGAGGGAGGAGGTCAAGAGAAAGGTGCAAGAGGTGAAACGAAAAAGAGGGCAAATGAGAGTTGGGGTGAGAGAGTATCATTAAATGTTAGGGAGAATAAAAAGATGTTTTGGAAGGAGGTAAATAAAGTGCGTAAGGCAAGGGAACAAATGGGAACTTCAGTGAAGGGGGTTAATGGGGAGGTGATAACAAGTAGTGGTGATGTGAGAAGGAGATGGAGTGAGTATTTTGAAGGGTTGTTGAATGTGTTTGATGATAGAGTGGCAGATATAGGGTGTTTTGGTCGAGGTGGTGTGCAAAGTGAGAGGGTTAGGGAAAATGATTTGGTAAACAGAGAAGAGGTAGTAAAAGCTTTGTGGAAGATGAAAGCCGGGCAAGGCGGCGGGTTTGGATGGTATTGCAGTGGAATTTATTAAAAAAGGAGGTGACTGTATTGTTGACTGGTTGGTAAGGTTATTTAATGTATGTATGACTCATGGTGACGTGCCTGAGGATTGGCGGAATGCTTGCATAGTGCCATTGTACAAAGGCAAAGGGGATAAAAGTGAGTGCTCAAATTACAGAGGTATAAGTTTGTTGAGTATTCCTAGGAAATTATATGGGAGGGTATTGATTGAGAGGGTGAAGGCATGTACAGAGCATCAGATTGGGGAAGAGCAGTGTGGTTTCAGAAGTGGTAGAGGATGAGTGGATCAGGTGTTTGCTCTGAAGAATGTATGTGAGAAATACTTAGAAAAGCAAATGGATTTGTATGTAGCATTTATGGATCTGGTGAAGGCATATGATAGAGTTGATAGAGATGCTCTGTGGAAGGTATTAAGAATATATGGTGTGGGAGGCAAGTTGTTAGAAGCATTGAAAAGTTTTTCTTGAGGATGTAAGGCGTGTGTACATGTAGGAAGAGAGGAAAGTGATTGGTTCTCAGTGAATGTAGGTTTACGGCAAGGGTGTGTGATGTCTCCATGGTTGTTTAATTTGGTTATGGATGGGGTTGTTAGGGAGGTGAATAAAAAAATTTTTGGAAAGAGGGGCAAGTATGCAGTCTGTTGTGGATCAAAGAGCTTGGGAAGTGAGTCAGTTGTTTTTCACTGATGATACAGTGCTAGTGGCTGATTCATGTGAAAAACTGCAGAAGCTGGTGACTGAGTTGGGTAAAGTGTGTGAAAGAAGAAAGCTGAGAGTAAATGTGAATAAGAGCAAGGTTATTACGTACAGTAGGGTTGAGGGACAAGTCAACTGGGAGGTAAGTTTGAATGGAGAAAAACTGGAGGAAGTGAAGTGTTTTAGATATCTGGGAGTGGATTTGGCAGCAGACGGAACCATGGAATTGGACTTGAATCATAGGGTGGGGGAGGGGGCGAAAGTTCTGGGAGTGTTGATGGATATGTGGAAGTTGAGAACATTATCTTGGAAAGCAAAAACGGGTATGTTTGAAGGAATAGTAGTTCCAACAATGTTATATGGTTGCGAGGCATGGGCTATAGATAGAATTGTGTGGGTTAGTGGATGTGCTGGAAATGTGATGTTTGAGGTGTGAGGTGGTTTGATCGAGTAATTTAATGTAAGGGTAAGAGAGATGTGTGGTAATAAAAAGAGTGGTTGAGAGAGCAGAAGTGGGTGTTTTGAAATGGCTTGGTCACATGGAGAGAATGAGAGGAAAGATTGACAAAGTAGATATACGTGTCAGAGGTGGAGGGAACAAGGAGAAGTGGGAGACCACATTGGAGGTGGAATAATGGAGTGAAAAAGATTTTGAGTGATTGGGGCCTGAACATGCAGGAGGGTGAAAGGCGTGCAAGGAATAGAGTGAATTGGAACGATGTGGTATACCGGAGTCGACGTGATCAATGGATTGAACCAGGGCATGTGAAGCGTCTGGGGTAAACCATGGAAAGTTCTGTGGGGCCTGGATGTGAAAAGGTAGCTGTGGTTTCGGTGCATCATACATGACAGGTAGAGACTGAGTGTGAATGAATGTGGTCTTTGTTGTCTTTTCCTAGTGCTACCTCGCACACATGTGGGGGGAGGGAGTTGTCATTTCATGTGCGGTGGGGTGGTGATGGGAATGAATAAGGGCAGACAGTATGAAGTATGTACATGTGAATATATGTATATGTCTGTGTGTGGACGTGTATGTATATACATGTGTATATGGGAAGGTTGGGCCATTCTTTTGTCTGTTTTCTTGCGCTACCTTGCTAACTCGGGAGACAACAACAAAGTATAATAAATTAATAATAAATATATATATATATATATATATATATATATATATATATATATATATATATATATATATATATCCTCCCTAATCCTCCCCTCTCGTTTTTTTTTTTTTTTTTTTCCAAAAGAAAGGACAGAGAAGGGGGCCATTTGAGGATATTCCCTCAAAGGTCCAGTCCTTTGTTCTTAATGCAACCTCGCTAATGCGGGAAATGGCGAATAGTATGAAAGAAAAAGAAAATATATATATATTTTCTTTCTTTCATACTATTCGCCATTTCCCGCGATATATATATATATATATATATATATATATATATATATATATATATATATATATATATATATATATATCGCGGGAAATGTGGCAGTTGAGGGAATAATTGGTATACATGGGGTGTTCAGTGTTGTAAATGGAAATGGTGAAGAGCTTGTAGATTTATGTGCTGAAAAAGGACTGATGATTGGGAATACCTGGTTTAAAAAGCGAGATATACATAAGTATACTTATGTAAGTAGGAGAGATGGCCAGAGAGCGTTATTGGATTACGTGTTAATTGACAGGCGTGCGAAAGAGAGACTTTTGGATGTTAATGTGCTGAGAGGTGCAACTGGAGGGATGTCTGATCATTATCTTGTGGAGGCTAAGGTGAAGATTTGTATGGGTTTTCAGAAAAGAAGAGTGAATGTTGGGGTGAAGAGGGTGGTGAGAGTAAGTGAGCTTGAGAAGGAGACCTGTGTGAGGAAGTACCAGGAGAGACTGAGTACAGAATGGAAAAAGGTGAGAACAATGGAAGTAAGGGGAGTGGGGGAGGAATGGGATGTATTTAGGGAATCAGTGATGGATTGCGCAAAAGATGCTTGTGGCATGAGAAGAGTGGGAGGTGGGTTGATTAGAAAGGGTAGTGAGTGGTGGGATGAAGAAGTAAGAGTATTAGTGAAAGAGAAGAGAGAGGCATTTGGACGATTTTTGCAGGGAAAAAATGCAATTGAGTGGGAGATGTATAAAAGAAAGAGACAGGAGGTCAAGAGAAAGGTGCAAGAGGTGAAAAAAAGGGCAAATGAGAGATGGGGTGAGAGAGTATCATTAAATTTTAGGGAGAATAAAAAGATGTTCTGGAAGGAGGTAAATAAAGTGCGTAAGACAAGGGAGCAAATGGGAACTTCAGTGAAGGGCGCAAATGGGGAGGTGATAACAAGTAGTGGTGATGTGAGAAGGAGATGGAGTGAGTATTTTGAAGGTTTGTTGAATGTGTTTGATGATAGAGTGGCAGATATAGGGTGTTTTGGTCGAGGCAGTGTGCAAAGTGAGAGGGTTAGGGAAAATGATTTGGTAAACAGAGTGAAAGCTTTGCGGAAGAAGCCGGCAAGGCAGCAGGTTTGGATGGTATTGCAGTGGAATTTATTAAAAAAGGGGGTGACTGTATTGTTGACTGGTTGGTAAGGTTATTTAATGTATGTATGACTCATGGTGAGGTGCCTGAGGATTGGCGGAATGCGTGCATAGTGCCATTGTACAAAGGCAAAGGGGATAAGAGTGAGTGCTCAAATTACAGAGGAATAAGTTTGTTGAGTATTCCTGGTAAATTATATGGGAGGGTACTGATTGAGAGGGTGAAGGCATGTACAGAGCATCAGATTGGGGAAGAGCAGTGTGGTTTCAGAAGTGGTAGAGGATGTGTGGATCAGGTGTTTGCTTTGAAGAATGTATGTGAGAAATACTTAAAAAAGCAAATGGATTTGTATGTAGCATTTATGGATCTGGAGAAGGCATATGATAGAGTTGATAGAGATGCTCTGTGGAAGGTATTAAGAATATATGGTGTGGGAGGAAAGTTGTTAGAAGCAGTGAAAAGTTTTTATCGAGGATGTAAGGCATGTGTACGTGTAGGAAGAGAGGAAAGTGATTGGTTCTCAGTGAATGTAGGTTTGCGGCAGGGGTGTGTGATGTCTCCATGGTTGTTTAATTTGTTTATGGATGGGGTTGTTAGGGAGGTAAATGCAAGAGTTTTGGAAAGAGGGGCAAGTATGAAGTCTGTTGGGGATGAGAGAGCTTGGGAAGTGAGTCAGTTGTTGTTCGCTGATGATACAGCGCTGGTGGCTGATTCATGTGAGAAACTGCAGAAGCTGGTGACCGAGTTTGATAAAGTGTGTGGAAGAAGAAATTTAAGAGTAAATGTGAATAAGAGCAAGGTTATTAGGTACAGTAGGGTTGAGGGTCAAGTCAATTGGGAGGTGAGTTTGAATGGAGAAAAACTGGAGGAAGTGAAGTGTTTTAGATATCTGGGAGTGGATCTGGCAGCGGATGGAACCATGGAAGCGGAAGTGGATCATAGGGTGGGGGAGGGGGCGAAAATTCTGGGGGCCTTGAAGAATGTGTGGAAGTCGAGAACATTATCTCGGAAAGCAAAAATGGGTATGTTTGAAGGAATAGTGGTTCCAACAATGTTGTATGGTTGCGAGGCGTGGGCTATGGATAGAGTTGTGCGCAGGAGGATGGATGTGCTGGAAATGAGATGTTTGAGGACAATGTGTGGTGTGAGGTGGTTTGATCGAGTGAGTAACGTAAGGGTAAGAGAGATGTGTGGAAATAAAAAGAGCGTGGTTGAGAGAGCAGAAGAGGGTGTTTTGAAGTGGTTTGGGCACATGGAGAGAATGAGTGAGGAAAGATTGACCAAGAGGATATATATGTCGGAGGTGGAGGGAACGAGGAGAAGAGGGAGACCAAATTGGAGGTGGAAAGATGGAGTGAAAAAGATTTTGTGTGATCGGGGCCTGAACATGCAGGAGGGTGAAAGGAGGGCAAGGAATAGAGTGAATTGGAGCGATGTGGTATACCGGGGTTGACGTGCTGTCAGTGGATTGAATCAAGGCATGTGAAGCGTCTGGGGTAAACCATGGAAAGCTGTGTAGGTATGTATATTTGCGTGTGTGGACGTATGTATATACATGTGTATGGGGGTGGGTTGGGCCATTTCTTTCGTCTGTTTCCTTGCGCTACCTCGCAAACGCGGGAGACAGCGACAAAGCAAAATATATATAAAATATTTATATATTATTATATTATTTTTTATTATACTTTCTCGCTGTCTCCCGCGTTTGCAAGGTAGCGCAAGGAAACAGACGAAAGAAATGGCCCAACCCACCCCCATACACATGTATATACATACACGTCCACACACGCAAATATACATACCTATACAATCTCAATGTACACATATATATACACACACAGACACATACCTATATACTCATGCACACAATTCACAGTGTCTGCCTTTTTTCATTCCCAACGCCACCTCGCCACACATGGAATACCATCCCCCTCCCCCCTCATGTGTGCGAGGTAGCGCTAGGAAAAGACAACAAAGGCCCCATTCATTCACACTCAGTCTCTAGCTGTCATGCAATAATGCCCAAAACCACAGCTCCCTTTCCACATCCAGGCCCCACACAACTTTCTATGGTTTACCCCAGACGCTTCACATGCCCTGATTCAATCCACTGACAGCACGTCAACCCCAGTATACCACATCGATCCAATTCACTCTATTCCTTGCCCACCTTTCACCCTCCTGCATGTTCAGGCCCCGATCACTCAAAATCTTTTTCACTCCATCTTTCCACCTCCAATTTGGTCTCCCACTTCTCCTCGCTCCCTCCACCTCCGACACATATATCCTCTTGGTCAATCTTTCCTCACTCATTCTCTCCATGTGCCCAAACCATTTCAAAACACCCTCTTCTGCTCTCTCAACCACGCTCTTTTTATTTCCACACATCTCTCTTACCCTTACGTTACTTACTCGATCAAACCACCTCACACCACACATTGTCCTCAAACATCTCATTTCCAGCACATCCATCCTCCTGCGCACAACTCTATCCATAGCCCACGCCTCGCAACCATACAACATTGTTGGAACCACTATTCCTTCAAACATACCCATTTTTGCTTTCCGAGATAATGTTCTCGACTTCCACACATTCTTCAAGGCTCCCAGGATTTTCATCCCCTCCCCCACCCTATGATCCACTTTCGCTTCCATGGTTCCATCCGCTGCCAGATCCACTCCCAGATATCTATAGCACTTTACTTCCTCTAGTTTTTCTCCATTCAAACTTACCTCCCAATTGACTTGACCCTCAACCCTACTGTACCTAATAAACTTGCTCTTATTCACATTTACTCTTAACTTTCTTCTTTCACACACTTTACCAAACTCAGTCACCAGCTTCTGCAGTTTCTCACATGAATCAGCCACCAGCGCTGTATCATCAGTGAACAACAACTGACTCATTTCCCAAGCTCTCTCATCCCCAACAGACTTCATACTTGCCCCTCTTTCCAAAACTCTTGCATTCACCTCCCTAACAACCCCATCCATAAACAAATTAAACAACCATGGAGACATCACACACCCCTGCCGCAAACCTACATTCACTGAGAACCAATCACTTTCCTCTCTTCCTACACGTACACATGCCTTACATCCTCGATAAAAACTTTTCACTGCTTCTAACAACTTGCCTCCCATACCATATATTCTTAATACCTTCCACAGAGCATCTCTATCAACTCAATCATATGCCTTCTCCAGATCCATAAATGCTACATACAAATCCATTTGCTTTTCTATGCATATATATATATATATATATGCATATGCACCGGGGCATGAGAAGAAAGATCATGAGAGGCAAGTGTTTTGGGAGCAGCTGAATGAGTGTGTTAGTGGTTTTGATGCACAAGACCGAGTTATAGTGCTGGGTGATTTGAATGCAAAGGTGAGTAATGTGGCAGTTGAGGGAATAATTGGTATACATGGGGTGTTCAGTGTTGTAAATGGAAATGGTGAAGAGCTTGAAGATTTATGTGCTGAAAAACGACTGGTGATTGGGAATACCTGGTTTAAAAAGCGAGATATACATAAGTATACATATGTAAGTAGGAGAGATGGCCAGAGAGCGTTATTGGATTGCGTGTTAATTGACAGGCACGCGAGAGACTTTTGGATGTTAATGTGCTGAGAGGTGCAACAGGAGTGATGTCTGATCATTATCTTGTGGAGGCTAAGGTGAAGATTTGTGGGGGTTTTCAGAAAAGAAGAGTGAATATTGTGGTGAAGAGGGTGGTGAGAGTAAGTGAGCTTGGGAAGGAGACTTGTGTGAGGAAGTACCAGGAGAGACTGAGTACAGAATGGAAAAAGGTGAGAACAATGGAAGTAAGTGGAGTGGGGGAGGAATGGGATGTATTTAGGGAATCAGTGATGGAGTGTGCAAAAGATGCTTGTGGCATGAGAAGCATAGGAGGTGGGTTGATTAGAAAGGGTAGTGAGTGGTGGGATGAAGAAGTAAGATTATTAGTACAAGAGAAGTGAGAGGCATTTGGATGATTTTTGCAGGGAAAAAATGCAGTTGAGTGGGAGATGTATAAAAGAAAGAGACAGGAGGTCAAGAGAAAGGTGCAAGAGGTGAAAAAGAGGGCAAATGAGAGTTGGGGTGAGGGAGTATCAAGATTGACCAAGAGGATATATGTGTCGGAGGTGGAGGGAACGAGGAGAAGTGGGAGACCAAATTGGAGGTGGAAAGATGGAGTGAAAAAGATTTTGAGTGATAGGGGCCTGAACATGCAGGAGGGTGAAAGGTGGGCAAGGAATAGAGTGAATTGAATCGATGTGGTATACCGGGGTTGACGTGCTGTCAGTGGATTGAATCAGGGCATGTGAAGCGTCTGGGGTAAACCATGTTTACCAAATCATTTTCCCTAACCCTCTCTTTTTGCACACCACCTCGACCAAAAAACACCCTATATCTGCCACTTTATCATCTAACTCATTCAACAAACCTTCAAAATACTCACTCCATCTCCTTCTCACATCACCACTACTTGTTATTACCTCCCCATAAGCCCCCTTCACTGAAGTTCCCATTTGTTCCCTTGTCTTACGCACTTTATTTACCTCCTTCCAAAACATCTTTTTGTTCTCCCTAAAATTTAATGATACTCTCTCACCCCAACTCTCATTTGCCCTCTTTTTCACCTCTTACACCTTTCTCTTGACCTCCTGCCTCTTTCTTTGATACATCTCCCAGTCATTTGCATTATTTCTCTGCAAAAATCGTCCAAATGCCTCTCTCTTCTCTTTCACTAATAATCTTACTTCTTCATCCCAACAAGCATGTTTTGCGCAAGCCATCACTGCTTCCCTAAATCCATCGCATTCCTCCCCCACTATATATATATATATATATATATATATATATATATATATATATATATATATATATAGAGAGAGAGAGAGAGAGAGAGAGAGAGAGAGCTTGGGAAGTGAGTCAGTTGTTGTTCGCTGATGATACAGCGCTGGTGGCGGATTCATGTGAGAAACTGCAGAAGCTGGTGACGGAGTTTGGTAAAGTGTGTGGAAGAAGAAAGTTAAGAGTAAATGTGAATAAGAGCAAGGTTATTAGGTACAGTAGGGGTGAGGGTCAAGTCAATTGGGAGGTGAGTTTGAATGGTGAAAAACTGGAGGAAGTGAAGTGTTTTAGATATCTGGGAGTGGATCTGTCAGCGGATGGAACCATGGAAGCGGAAGTGGATCATAGGGTGGGGGAGGGGGCGAAAATTTTGGGAGCCTTGAAAAATGTGTGGAAGTCGAGAACATTATCCCGGAAAGCAAAAATGGGTATGTTTGAAGGAATAGTAGCTCCAACAATGTTGTATGGTTGCGAGGCGTGGGCTATGGATAGAGTTGTGCGCAGGAGGATGGATTTGCTGGAAATGAGATGTTTGAGGACAATGTGTGGTGTGAGGTGGTTTGATCGAGTAAGTAACGTAAGGGTAAGAGAGATGTGTGGAAATAAAAAGAGCGTGGTTGAGAGAGCAGAAGAGGGTGTTTTAAAATGGTTTGGGCACATGGAGAGAATGAGTGAGGAAAGATTGACCAAGAGGATATATGTGTCGGAGGTGGAGGGAACGAGGAGAAGAGGGAGACCAAATTGGAGGTGGAAAGATGGAGTGAAAAAGATTTTGTGTGATCGGGGCCTGAACATGCAGGAGGGTGAAAGGAGGGCAAGGAATAGAGTGAATTGGAGCGATGTGGTATACAGGGGTTGACGTGCTGTCAGTGGATTGAATCAAGGCATGTGAAGCGTCCGGGGTAAACCATGGAAAGCTGTGTAGGTATGTATATTTGTGTGTGTGGACGTGTGTATGTACATGTGTATGGGGGGGGTTGGGCCATTTCTTTCGTCTGTTTCCTTGCGCTACCTCGCAAACGCGGGAGACAGCGACAAAGTATAAAAAAAAAAAAAAAAAAAAATATATATATATATATATATATATATATATATATATTATCCCTGGGGATTGGGGAGAAAGAATACTTCCCATGTATTCCCTGTGTGTCGTAGAAGGCGACTAAAAGTGAAGGGAGTGGGGGGCTGGAAATCCTCCCCTCTCATTTTTTTTTAATTTTCCAAAAGAAGGAACAGAGAAGGGGGCCAGGTGAGGATATTTCCTTAAAGGCCCAGTCCTCTGTTCTTAACGCTACCTCGCTAATGTGGGAAATGGCGAATAGTAAGAAAGAAAAGAAAGAATATATATATATTTATAAATTCCACTTTATATGAAACAAAAAGAACCTGAGCTATCAGACAGGGAATGTCTGCCAAGTCAACAACCTGTGAAATGTAAGGTTTCAGACTGCTCAAAACATATCCACTTATCAAATGTATGATCCTTGCTAAGTAATATCACTACAATGGCATATAGCCCTGGTCATGATTGGAAAATAGAAAAAGTTGGAATATGTCCGACATGTTTGGATGATTACTTTATTGTCAGGTAGTGGCTGCCGAGTGGAGAGAAGTTCTTTGATCAGTTATTGCTAAAACCACTATTTGAATGGTTTGTGGAGGGTGCGAGGCATAAATCTCACAGAATAAGGGGGCTGGAGACTCCTCATTCTCCAAGATCCATGAAAGGATCTCATTAGTTCATAGTACAGCCAAGTCTGGAGAGCATTAATTAAGTGATATGTGTATGATAAAAGTTCGCGTTAAAAAAGATTTGGCACTATAACTATGTGCAAATGTTAGTGTTTTTGTAACTAGAATAAAAGGATGAAATATACCATGCATGTAAATAAACTGGTAGTTAAGCAACAAGAAGTAGTTAATGTCTGTAACTCTTGATATGTAAAACAATGAATGAGTAATACTGTGATACTGGTCACAGACAACTTCATAAGATAATTTGCGGGGAGTACCATTAATGAAACCTGCCAAATCTCTCCAATCAAACAAGGAAAGTATATTGCATGGAAGGAGTCAATTATCATAAAATGGACACAAACAAGACAGCTGTTGCTTTACTTTATTGCCAGATATCAAGAGTATCTCGGTATCAGCTGTTATCTCACGCCAACAATTTTCAAAAAAAAAAAAAAAAAAAAATGCTTTTTCATACATCAATAATTTCGATTAAATAACTTGGTATGTCCATCAAATTCACAGTCTCCTTTGGCTTAAGTGACTTTTTATGTCAAAATATGGCTGATCTGCTTTTGAGATTATATTTTGTCATTTGAGATCAATGAATTTCTTTCCTATTCAAAATTTCCAAAAAGCCTAATCTGAGGTGGTCGAAACAAAAGTTTCTTAAATATATATATATATATATATATATATATATATATATATCTTCTTTCTTTTCTTTCAAACTATTTGCCATTTCCCGCATTAGCGAGGTAGCGTTAAGAACAGAGGACTGGGCCTTTGAGGGAATACCCTCACCTGGCCCAATTCTCTGTTCCTTCTTTTGGAAAATTAAAAAAAAAAACGAGAGGGGAGGATTTCCAGCCCCCGCTCCCTCCCCTTTTAGTCGCCTTCTACGACACGCAGGGAATACATGGGAAGTATTCTTTCTCCCCTATCCCCAGGGAATATATATATATATATATATATATATATATATATATATATATATATTTTTTTTTTTTTTTTTTGCTTTGTCGCTGTCTCCCGCGTTTGCGAGGTAGCGCAAGGAAACAGACGAAAGAAATGGCCCAACCCACCCCCATACACATGTATATACATACGTCCACACACGCAAATATACATACCTACACAGCTTTCCATGTTTTACCCCAGACGCTTCACATGCCTTGATTCAATCCACTGACAGCACGTCAACCCCGGTATACCACATCGCTCCAATTCACTCTATTCCTTGCCCTCCTTTCACCCTCCTGCATGTTCAGGCCCCGATCACACAAAATCTTTTTCACTCCATCTTTCCACCTCCAATTTGGTCTCCCTCTTCTCCTCGTTCCCTCCACCTCCGACACATATATCCTCTTGGTCAATCTTTCCTCACTCATTCTCTCCATGTGCCTAAACCATTTCAAAACACCCTCTTCTGCTCTCTCAACCACGCTCTTTTTATTTCCACACATCTCTCTTACCCTTACGTTACTTACTCGATCAAACCACCTCACACCACACATTGTCCTCAAACATCTCATTTCCAGCACATCCATCCTCCTGCACACAACTCTATCCATAGCCCACGCCTCGCAACCATACAACATTGTTGGAACCACTATTCCTTCAAACATACCCATTTTTGCTTTCCGAGATAATGTTCTCGACTTCCACACATTCTTCAAGGCTCCCAGAATTTTCGCCCCCTCCCCCACCCTATGATCCACTTCCGCTTCCATGGTTCCATCCGCTGCCAGATCCACTCCCAGATATCTAAAACACTTCACTTCCTCCAGTTTTTCTCCATTCAAACTCACCTCCCAATTGACTTGACCCTCAACCCTACTGTACCTAATAGCCTTGCTCTTATTCACATTTACTCTTAACTTTCTTCTTTCACACACTTTACCAAACTCAGTCACCAGCTTCTGCAGTTTCTCACATGAATCAGCCACCAGCGCTATATATATATATATATATATATATATATATATATATATATATATATATATATATACTGAGTTTGAATGGAGAAATATATATATATATATATATATATATATATATATATATATATATATATATATATATATATATATAGATAGATTGATATGTATACACCATATCTGTGTATTTGTATACTGTTTGTAACATTGCCCATTTACATGGGACAGATGCAATGCATTTAATCTCTAATTTACCCGACACACATGATCCCAAAGTCATAATATCTAATAGCCAAATTTAGCCTTCTGCATAAATAATACAACTACAGGATCTCTGATGTGAATGTCCATAATCCAAAAACATTCAAAACCTTAATGCCCATTCAATTGATTTCCACAAATATGGCATTTGAGCATCTGAAGTTTGATTTTGACTACCGAACAATGAAGCCTCAAAAATTTAGGGGGACCCCAGTGCAAGGGTTTACCAAAAACAAAAAACAAAAAAAAATCAGGAAAATATTTTAATGTATTCATTTAACAGGAAATATCAAGAAAAGTAGAAAATCAGGCAAACTTACCTTCTTTGGCACAGAGCAGACATATGAAGTTTGTCCGTCAGCCAGTAGTGAGCTAGCTGATTTATCGCAGCTGACTTGACAGATCATGTCATCACCTCAGTGCCTGACCACCAACATGCTCAGTTACACAACTCACACACATATTTGTTTTCATTTTAGAATAATCATACACTTTTCACTTTTGGAGAATTTTTGTAACATGATACCTAGTAAACAATAGATAATGATTTCATAAAGTTTCACTACACACCATAGGATTTTTACATATGCCTTATTTACATACTTTTCAGATGTATCACTTATTCATTACATTTTATTTATTTCAGACATTAACATTATTCGCAGATTTACGTGAGTATTGTTATGTACAGTACGCTGCATAATGACCTAAGCCATCTCCATATATGCCTGCTTTAACTTGTTTATGAACAGGGGTCTGCAACCTTTATGAACTAGTTGGCCACTTTACTAGCAAGTAATAAGTGATCAACTGCAGCTGCCACTTGTGGTAATCATGCAACATATGTCAAAATTGACTACAAAGGATTAAAGCAAGAAATAAGCAATCAGAAATGCAATGTATATTCAGATATACAGAAAGTGTTGCCAGACTCCATACACCACAGGTGAAGTCACCTTTTGTGAGGCTATATCATTAGGAGTACAGTCTTGTCAAAAACTCACTGACTCCAACAGAGTCCATGTTTCCCTGCTACTGGAAGTACTGGGTGCAGGAGCCTCTGGAAAGAGGTCCTGGGAAACACCAGGACTGCATCTTAGAAAGAAGTCCTGGGGTAATTGTAAATGAATAAAAAGATAGAAAGAAAAAAGTGAACTAGGAAAAAAGACAACACATATCTGTCTTATCTCAATATCAAATGAGGTATAATAACTAAGGGCCAATGAAAAGTAGGACATGCTTATGATAATACCATAATATTATTCAAACTCAATCACCCTTCTCCAAAGTCCTTCCCCAGTCCTTTTATCTGTATTTCTCATTTACCAAAAACGCATGTAATCAAATCAATCTTAGTCACCTTCTCAAGCTTGCCAGCAGCATATCACACATTTTGTATGTAGTTCTCCGGGCCATTTATTATTGAATTCCAAGCCGCACTTGGCTGAAAAAGAGGGTTGTGGACCCATGTTCTTGAATACTCCACTCTTAGTTTATGTTACCATAATCAAGGTCATATTTCTGTTTTGATCAGTATCATGTTCAACATTCACTGAATCAATATCATTATCCTTAGTGGTCCAGAGACTGTAGGTAATTTGCTAGGCCAAGTGGACATGACTGCACAACTGTTGATTTAAGAAGTGAGAGTAAATGCATGGGAGAAACAGGGGCAAACCTTTCCCTTTTGTGTTATATAGGCATCTGACACAGCAGGATTTTTTCCTGATGCCAGTTATAAATGCTTGTAACATAGGCCATCTCTGCATACCAAAAATGTACATCTTTGAATGCAAGTGAGGGTGGAAAAAGGTAATCTGTAAAAATGCAGTTGCAGTGAACGTGGTGAGTCGGTACAAAAACAGTTGCTGTTGTAATATAATTAGGATATCTGCAAATATGGCACATGAGCTTCTGAAGATGAATTTAAGGCAGCAGTATTCTGTGCCTTTCTCACTTGTTTCTGTGGTTTTTACCATTTCTTTTATGAAACTAATTTTAACAAACTACATTACACCTGTTAGAGGTGCAGACGTGGAAGAATTTTGGATAAGTATGATGAATCTTTTTTTTTTTTTTAGATATTTTAGATTGTATATATTTACACATTTTACATACAAATAACATTTAAAAGCTGAAAAAACTGAAATATCAGTATATGTAACTTAAAAGGTAATCTGAAAAATTCCAAAACCAGAACACTGCTTGATCCAAAGGAATTCAGACAGTAGATGTTTTACCTGTATTACTTTAGCACAACCATCAAGCCTTCCTGAATTTTATCATAAGAGCAAAACCTTTTGAGCCCATCTGACACAGTTAACTTTTGTAGCATCTTGTGTTAAAGCCAGTTTAATTTGTGGAATAGAAGTACTTTAGGCCCTCAAAAATATGCATTTCATCTTGGACAGCTTAAGTTTTGACTTTAATCACTATATGCGATAAAAAAAAACTCACCAATACCCTTCATACACCAATGACAGATCCTGAAATCAATGAAACTTGCCAAGACCACCTACTACTTCTCTAAGAACAACGAAGCTGTTGGTATAGCCACAATTATTTTCATGACAAACCTCCCTTTAAGGAAAAGAGTACATAATATCGGTAAGAGACCACTTAAAAATTCACTCCTAAAGTTGTTGAATTAAAACTGAAAAGTGACATACTCATTTGTAAGGTTTAACCCTTAAACAATTAAAAATTGTATATAGCTGACTAACCAGGTCACAGTGAGAGTCATAATAGTAATTCTAATGGTTGTGGAATTGCACACCAATATCATGATGTTTGTATGGCGACTAGGTGTGACTGGTTTCTGCCTTACATGAACAGCATAAGTAGTGACTCATCAATGTCTCGACTGTAATGCATACCTTCCTTCTCCATTTCTCCAGAGTTCCCTGGTATCTAGGAGTTAACTTCAGCATCGACATATGTTAGTGCACTTTTGGTGCATATCCTTTACTTCAACATGAATATCTTTCATTTTGTAATGGGAAACAGATTATTTGAGGACCTTGTTCTTTGTCCATACTTTAATAAACTTTTTGCAAGTTGCCCATCATATAAGGGTTAAAGGCCCCTCTACCTGCACTAGGTTGGGTAAAATTCACTCTTTGTAACTAAAAAAAAAGTCACTAGAATCCTTTTGTAATAATGTGTACCCCCATAAATCATTTTCATCCTTTCTCCTATTCCTCAGCATTCAAAATGCCACTTTCCAGGTTTTTGTATATCAAAATGGTATGAAAAAAAAAAAGAAACATATCAAATAGATAGTTCTTAAATTGTATTTATAACTGATTTTGCTTTTACAGTATTCCCTTCACATCCTAAGTATAACTTTTAACTCATCTGGTAAAAAACACAGCTATGTAGATAAAAATATCTGCCATAAAGAATGTTATATATATATCTTATGTAGGTTCTTAACTTCCAGGTCATAAAAGATATCCCCAGATACATGTTCCTTTCCACCATCCATCCCTTAGTGATACCTTAAAAATGTTGAAGCCTCTTTTGAAAATATAATTTCCTTCCTATGAAAACTAGTAATGAAACTGTAAAGTAACTAAAGTTAGATTTAATTATTATAAGGATAAATTATGCAATATATTCCTTTGAATTCTGGAAATTATCAAATAAAACTTAAAATGTAAAGATGATCTTACTTTGTGGTTAGCTGTTGATCACTTAAGAATGATTAGACTCCTTGGATGAATCTTCACATCTATGTTCAATGCAAAAGTTACTGCTTCTAACTTCTTGTAAGATAACTTATTTGAGCAGTGCATTGAAGTAATAGAACCTTTAAAACAAATTTTTTGGCATACATATATGACAGCATATTCATTATGGGCATCTGAAGTGCATCTAGTGTATACCTATATGTGAAAGTTATATATATAAATAAACTTAATGTGATATGGAAATCAAAACTAACATGAACATCTAAATTTTTACTAGATTGCAGAAACTTGGCAAGGATAGATGGTTAAGTCAATGTTAATGCTTTGTTTTTATGATAAAAAGGTTACTGTTGCAGGTAATCTCTGCTTCTTTATCATAAATCTTTCTGTACTTAAGATATCCTATGAACTTCAAATCATGTTTCTAATACAAATTCAGAAAAAACAAGCATAATTAGCAAACTAAATTACGTTATCGTACATCAGAATTTTTTCTTTACAGTGAAGCCACGTTATGTGAAAAGGTAATGCCACTATTTTAATCCGAGTATATCCATCTGATCTTATGAAAAACCAATCTTTGGGGTACATGGTAAATTTTGGAAGTAAAGCAGATAAATGGTATGGTTAGCATTATGCGTGCTCCATAAGTAAAACTGAAGAATCTGACGTGCAGAACTAAGAATATAGGAAGTCGACAACATTTTGTAACCTTATCACTGCTGCCAAAGAGTGATATACTGTATTACTGACTTACTGACTTGAATTTTCAGTAACTTATAATTCTGAAGAAACATAAACAGCAGACAGTTGATGAATATGATGTTTCTTTACTGAGATATTTGCAGAGAATAATGAACAGATTAAAACCTTGGGTGAGCAAAAAAAAGCAGTCAATGGTGAGAGAGAAATAAAGTGGATGCAGGTATTGACGTAGTCAAACTGATGTGGTGGTTGATGAATAATGGTCTTGTACTGGAATTAAGTGAGGTTGTTTACAATGGTACTGAAGTGAAGGTTGAATGAAGACTGGTGCTGAGGTGATTTTAGAGTGGACTGCAGTGATTACATTGGCTCTGAAAAGGAGACAGTGTTGAGGTGGTAGTAAGAAAATATAGTGGTGAAACAGTGGCACAGTACTGAAGTGATGGTTGGGTGAACTGGGGTAATGAGACAGAGGCATAGCATGTAGGTCAAGAAATATTGAGGTTCTGAATTAGTGATGATGGTGGTCATGAGGAAGATGCTTGTAGTAGGACACTAACAAGTTTTTTAATCAGGGAGTTGGTGATGTGGCAAACCTGTATGTTGTGTTAAGATTATGGATACAGTGGGACAAAATAACATGACAAGGATGGTAAGGAAGGATGTATGAATAGGCAGTAGACATGAGTAACTTAGTACGTGCATGAATGAGTGCATGAGTGTTGTGATGTCAGCAGATCAGGCAAAGAGGGGAGCAAGGGATATTTGTGTCTGTGGTGCGTGGTTTGGGCTGCGTTGTCAGGAACTCACAGACAACGATTCCATCTCGTCCAGCGACTCTAGTCTAGCGATGGGAGCTTCGGTGAGGGATCGGAAGTCGCCCCAGGATTCAGGCTCAGAGCCCCTGGAGTCCTCCCGACGGGGTGCCCAGGGATCGAGGGCTGCGCCTTGCAGGGGTGAGCGGCACTTACGACGCCACCGGGCCTGCAGCAGCACCACATCCGCCATGACCCAAGTTAGTCACAGATGCAAGTCTGAACCCTACACACTTCATGTCAACAACCCAAGCTCGTGCACTTGATAACAGTAAGTGAGGCATAGATTTAACGCTTTGTTACATGTAACGCTGTGACCCTGGCATGGTTCAGTTCTGTGTTACATGTTGTTGTGGAAACCAACCATGGCAACCACGATAAGACTCAAAGCTGTGTAAACCAGAGATGGATATCATGCTTTGACAAGTTGAATATTGAGTTAGTATTGGCCAACACCATGTGACATTACTGTGTAAGCAAGGCATGGCTACCATGCTGTGACATGTTGCACTGAGCCAGATACCCATGTAACACTGTGGTCTACATACTTTCATGTATCAAACTCCAAGTCAGACATAACCAACACACTGCACCATTGTATACTGTATTACACCCATGGTCAATACAGCATTACATGTAACACTGAGTCACACACACACTCTCCATACTGTTACATGTAACACTGTTAGAAGTACAGGCTCCACATACAGCTACATAAAGTTCCACATTCATCATATTCCATTCCATGTAATAGTAAGTTATACTTACTGTACATACTGTTATATGTAACACTTTATATTACATAAACCCTACATAACATAAGGAAGGACATTGGAAATGCATCATACTTGCACAGTGATAAAACACTAAAATTTGAGGATAGGAGTTACAAGTTACAGTATGAGACTGCAATGGAATATGAACCATTATTACTTACATAATATCAAAATTTAGACTTAAAACTGTACATGAAATAATGTGTTTATTCATTCATTTTACTTTTAGATAAAATTTTGTGAACAAAGCACATATCATTCCAATGATAAAATTGTTTTGATCTTAAAATTATGATATGAACCAGATCAATGATTTAATCCCTATATAAAATGTTAACAGTCCTTATGTACAAAAATCCACTCACTTTTATGCATACAGAAATATACACATTCATATGGATACAAGCATATACTGTCATGCATAAAAGATATAAGCACTTGTGAAGACACACCAAGTGTACAAAAATACAAATACAGAATCAACAGATCCAAAGATGCTAACACTTTAATTAAATACAAAGAATATAGATATACAAACATATATAATTATCCTAATATATTTACATACATACCTATACACACAAATACAGCTAGCCTAACAGCATCTATGTGCCCCTAACCTCAGTAGGGAAGGAGAACAAAGTATTTTATGTGTATTTCTATGATGTGCAGTGAGGAAATCACTGACTTTGATTGAGGGATTTCAAGTGGAAGTTGGGAAAATAAAGGAATGAAGGATGAATAAGCCAAAACCTCAATTATTCTCCATCATTTCTATGGTAATAAAGTTTGAAGATAAAATAAATTATATGCAAGGTACAATAAGGATACTAGAGAGCACAGCAAGAGTATGAGAAAAATTCAGAAAGCATGTGAAGATGGAGAAACTAAAGGACTTTGTGGAAAAGCATGACTGAAGAATCAGAAAGACAGAATACCTAGGGCATGGTTGTGGGGAAATTCAAGGTTTCTTAAAGATTTATGATATATCAAGCAAATAGACTGTCCACTATCCAAGGAGCAATGAATACAGAAGGAAATAAGGAAAAGGAACTAGCAGTTATCTCTCAGGATGATGAAGAGTTTGACAGTAGAGATTAAAGAGGTGGAACAGTGATCTAAGTACTAAGAAATGGAAGGACAGAGTACTATGCTGAATGAAGCCACAGAGAGGGCAATATACTCTGTCAAAGACAGAACAATTAAGGGAGTTTATGAAACTGTACACTAGTGGTTTAAAAGATCACATAAAAACTCTGGATATGTGTGATGATGAAAATGCACATTCTGTATAAGATAAAAGCCACAGAGGAGGATGTATCACAGCTTGATTCACTGCAGAAAGAAGTTTATATATATAACTGATTATTTCTATGCTGGAAGTTTACCATCTTCCAGATCAAAAGGAAAGGGTAACTGTTGAGGAGAATATGGGTTAACTGTATGCAAGTCTCAAGATAAAAGAAGTTAAGTGAATCATTATATATAGGTAGGGCATAATAGGACAACCAGTGAAAACTGTATCTGATATGGAGATGTGTAGCCAGGAAGTACTGAAGAGGGCAGAACAACTAAGGACATCATTAATGTAGACAACAGACATAGATTTGAGACAAGAATGTTTTAAAGAGTGGACCCCATGAGTGTAAACTCCCTCCCTAAATAGGTAATTGCTCAATTAAGGAAGACAAGATTGCTAAGTCGTATATGTCTCAGATTTGAAGTCAGGCATACAAATGTGGATGGAGTGTTAGTATATGGTAGAGTCTGGCAAAATCTGCCAAAAGTGGTTTATGAAAGCAAGGAGGGACTGAAAGGATAATGGGAAGGGATATTGGCTCTAATAAAAGAGGATAACTTTAAGATTCGTGAAATACTGAAGAAAATGCGAACATATTGGTGCTGATAATTCATAACCCTCCAAAAAATTGCAATGATCCAGAACAATTGGGATGGTGAAGGTATAGGTAATAAAGTTCTGAGAATGGAGGATTTCAACTGCAAAAAGACTGACTGGGGAAAACTTAGATTTTCATGAAGATAGACTTTCACTGAGGCACAAGTTCCCAAAATGTATTTCTTATATCAGCATATAACTGAGAACATTAGAGACAGAAGACCTGATACAGGAACTGGAAAAAATTATCATGCCATTTTTGGGCTTGAGTATGTAATAAGAATATGAATGGGGAGTCAACAAAGAAGCCAGACTCAAAGAGATCTAGTCACAGTAACTACATAGAGCTAAACACCTTTCTTAAGAACATAAATAGGAGTTTGATAACCAAAATGTAGACCACTCTTGTTGTAGGTTCTATGAAATGTACACTGAATTAGTAGGACATGGGTATCATCAGCTGAACATAGAGAAGAAAGTTTAAAAAGACACATGGTTCAAAAAAAATATATCAAAAATCAAGAGCCGAGGGATGTACACTATGGAGCAGTTATAGGCAGAACAACAGTCAGTCAGCATCTAAAAGGATTATCAGATTAAGGAATGAGTACTGCAAGATATGGAAGGAGGAGCAAAGAAACTTTGAAAAGAATATTGCGGATAAGGCAAGAGGCAATCCAAAATTTTCCATAAATTAGTTGAAATAAATTGTCAATAAAAGAGTAGCTCATTAAGTGATTCATAAAGAAGAGCTGTAAAGGCTGATGCAAAAATATGCAAGGGGATGAATGACCAGGTCAAAAGTGTTTTCTTAGTGGAAAACATTACAGCTCAAACACCAGTGAGATGGGATGGGGAAGAAGTCTTGGAAATCGTTATTAAAAAAAGACAACAACCATAAAAGGGCCCTAACACATTTGACACTCGGGGTCCTGGTAAAGTCTCTCCAAATGTAATGAGGGAGTGAGATGACAGATATGACAGGCTGCTTGAAATATTGTTTGATAAGTTATTGAAAATGAATACAAAGGCAATTGCTATGCCTGTCTCTACGAAAGGAAACTTTGAAAAATCATGCTGAACTACAGACTAGTCTTTCTGATAAATATGGTTTATTGAATACTGTTAAAAGATAATAAGAAATCAAACTGATGATTACTTACAAAGAAGAAACTAACCCAGAGAGAGACACAATTCATTCAGGGAAATGTCTGGCATAAAATTATTACACACATGACAGAGTGAGCTCCATTTTAGACAAAAGAGATGGATGGATAGTGTGTTCCTGTACTGCCAGATATTGTTTTAATACTGTACCACATGAGAGGCTCAAAAAGAAATTAGACCTATATATGGATGGGAAACCATTGTTGTGGACAGGACAAATTATGTATGTCAAATAAGCCTTCTTGAGATGGGTTGAGATTACCAGTGGCATGCTGTAGGACTCAGTCTTAGGACTACTGCTCTTCCTAATATATTTAAATCACTTGCCTGAGGGACTGGAATCATACTGAATATGTTTACCGATGATGCCAAGATCATGACAGAACTTAAAGAATGATGAGGATTACACCAAATTACAAGGGGATACAGACAAACTACAGAGGTGGTTTGATACATAGTTGATGAAATTCAACTGAGTAGGTGCAAAGTAATAAGGATGAGGCACAGTGAAAGAAGGCTTTTGTGCAAATAAAGATATGCCTGGATATATGTAGCAAGACTGAATGTAATGCTTTTGATACAGCATGAGTATCAAAATTCCTCCCATCTTGTTGTCATAACATGAGCCACTGTGATGCAATGAAAGCTCGGATTGCCACATGGTGCTAATGCTGCCGATGACATGCTAACCACCATAAAAGTTCACGAAGTAAAGACATGTCATTTGCTACTCATATAATTCTACACTTGTGCCCACTAAGCATTAGTTTCCTACAAATACCCCTCATACAAGTAAACCTGCCAAGAAGGTAAGGAAAACCCTGGAAGGAAAGGTTAGAATACTGGAAGAACTTGGAGTGTACTTCAACAGTGTCTCACTGTTATGAGGTTAATGAGTGTAGCATCTGCAAGATCAAGCTGAAAAGTGTACCAATCAGGGAAGCCTTTTCTTAGCCAACTATTTAGAATATGACAGTGCATCTGAAGCCACCAGCACAACAAAACCCTGAAATGTGTAGAAAAAAGCCAAAATATACCTGAATAACATGATGGATGCCATTCAAATTGCTGAAATTATATAATTCAAACTTACTGAGAGAATAATGTTTGATATTAAGGAGTGGAGTGAATTGGAACGGTGTGGTTTGCTGGGGTCGACATGCTGTCGATGCATTGGGCCAGGGCATGTGGAGCATCTGGGGTGAGCCATGGAGGGTTCTGTGGGGCCTGGATGTGGAGAGGGAGCTGTGGTTTTGGTGCATTATTACATGACAGCTAGAGACTGAGTGTGAACGAATGTGGCCTTTGTTGTCCTTTCTTAGCGCTACCTCACACACATGAGGGGGAGGGGGTTGTTATTTCATGTGTGGTGAGGTGGCGATGGGAATGAATAAAGGCACACGGTATGAATTATGTACATGTGTATATATGTATATGTCTGTGTGTGTATATATATGTATACGTTGAGTTGTATAGGTATGTATATTTTCATGTGTGGACGTGTATGTATATACATGTGTATGTGGGTGGGTTGGGCCATTCTTTCGTCTGTTTCCTCGCGCTACCTTGCTAACGCGGGAGACAGTGACAAAGCAAAATTAAATAATGAAAAAAAAGTCATGGCCAATAAAGAAAATATATTTTGCTTTATGGATAATAACAGACAGGTCTCCCAAGTATTGATTCACTTCTTGAATAGTGAAATAATGAAGAAAGTTCAAGAACTGTTTCTCTCATATGACATAGAAAAGACAACATAGGCCACAAACGTTCACACTCAGTCTCTGGCCGTCATGTATGATGCACCAAAACCACAGCTCCCTTTCCATATCTAGGCCTCACAAAACTTTCCATGGTTTACCCCAGACACCGCACATGCCCTGGTTCAATCCACTGACAGCACGTCGACCCCAGTATACCACATGTTCCAATTCACTCTATTCCTTGCACGCCTTTCACCCTTCTGCATGTTCAGGCCCCGATCACTCATTAGCTTTTTCACTCCATCCTTCTACCTTCAATTTGGTCTCCCACTTCTTGTTCCCTCCACCTCTGACATATATCCTCTTTGTCGATCTTTCCTCACTCATTCTCTCCATGTGACCAAACCATTTCAAAACACCCTCTTCTGCTCTCTCAACCACACTCTTTTCATTACCACACATCTCTCTTACTCTTCCTTTCATTACTTACTCAATCAAAGCACCTCACACCACATACTGTCCTTAAACATCTCATTTTCAACACATCCACCCTCCTTCTCACAACCCTATCTATAGCCCACGCTTTGCAACCATATAACATTGCTGGAACCACTAGCCTTTCAAACATATCCATTTTTGCTTTCCGAGGTAATGTTCTTGCCTTCCACACATTTTTCAATGCTCCAAGAACTTTCGCCCCCTCCCCCACCCTGTGACTCACTTCCGCTTCCATGGTTCCATCCGCTGCCAAATCCACTCCCAGATATCTTAAACACTTCACTTCCTCCAGTTTTTCTCCATTCAAACTTACTTCCCAGTTGACTTGTCCATCAACCCTACTGTACCTAATAACCTTGCTCTTATTCACATTAACTCTCAGCTTTCTTCTTTCACACACTTTACCAAACTCAGTCACCAGCTTCTGCAGTTTCTCACCCAGAACAGCCACCCGCGCTGTATCATCAGCGAACAACAACTGACTCACTTCCCAAGCCCTCTCATCCCCAACGGAATGCATACTTGCCCCTCTTTCCAAAACCCTTGCATTCACCTCCCTAACAACCCCATCCATAAAAAATTAAACAACCATGGAGGCATCACACATCCCTGCCGCAAACTGCCATTCACTGAGAACCAATCACTTTCCTCTCTTCCTACTTGTACACATTCCTTCATCCTCAATAAAAACTTTTCACAGCTTCTAGTAACTTGCCTCCCACACAATATATTCTTACTACCTTCCATAGAGCATCTCTATCAACTTATCATATGCCTTCTCCAAATCCATAAATGCTACATACAAATCCATTTGTTTTTATAAGTATTTCTCACATACAACCTTCTCCAGATCCATAAATGATACATACAAATCCATTTGTTTTTCTAAGTATTTCTCACATACATTCTTCAAAGCAAACACCCGACCCACACATCCTCTACCACTTCTGAAACCACACTGCTTTTCCCCAATCTGATGCTCTGTACATGCCTTCACCCTCTTAATCAATACCCTCCCACATAATTTCCCAGGAATACTCAACAAACTTACACCTCTGCAATTTGAACACTCACCTTTATCCCCTTTGCCTTTGTACAATGGCACCATGCATGCATTCCGCCAATCCTCAGGCACTTCACCATGAGCCATACATACATTAAATATCCTTACCAACCAGTCAACAACACAGTCACCCCTTTTTTAAGTAAATTCCAAAGCAATACCATCCAAACCTGCCACCTTGCCGGCTTTCATCTTCCGCAGTGCTTTCACTACCCCTTCTCTGTTTACCAAATCATTCTCCCTAACCCTCTCACTTTGCACACCACCTCGACCCAAACACCCTATATCTGCCACTCTATCATCTAACACATTCAACAAACCTTCAAAATACTTACTCCATCTACCTCTCACATCACTTGTTATTACCTCCCATTAGCCCTCTTCACTGTGTCAGAGATGTAGATAGATAAATCAGAAAAAATTGGGAAAATACCTTATCTAGCACACCCTAGAGTCCTGAAGAAATGTGGGTGTCAAAAATAGGCAGATAGCTGTCAATTATTTTCTGTATGTATTGCTCATTATTTTCACTGCTTAAATAACATTCTCAGTATTATTTGGTACATTATTTCCATAATGTTTTGAGTATCATTTCTTTTATTTTTGGCCTACAGTCCCTAACCTTTATTTACATGGGAATGGATGTCATAATATAGGATGATATTGATTCAGCATGAAATTTCTTGTTACCCCTCTCATGCTAGGACCTGACCATTCTGCATTATGTAGCAGGATACAAACTACAGAAGCCTACGTATGAGAAGGACCTAGAAGTTGACAATGTACCTAACCTGTTACCAGAACTCTGTCTCAGAAGAACTGATAATGATACACTGTCTTATGGAAAATATTAGAATTGCATTTACTTACATGTATAAAGAAATGTTCAGCAGCTTCAAGTTTAATCACCATATATAAAGAAATGAAAAAACTAATTGAGAAAGTCCAGACATGGGCAGTAATGATGATAAATGAATTAAGACAAAAGTTAAAATAAAAGGTTAGAAGCCGTGAACTTCCAATCATAAAAAAAAAAGTGTGACAAGGATGATAGTGTAGAATTCATCATGAGATGTAAAAACAAAGGAACAGAGAACATAACAAGACGGTATGCAAAAAAACATTTTTGAAAGATTTTTTTTTTTATCAGTGTAATGGATTAATAGAATAACAGTGATGAAATTGTGAATGCTGGCAGTATAGAAAAGTTTAAAAATTTGTATGATAGTTGAGAAAACTTAAGAGATGGAATTCCAAAAATATACAATTCCCTTCCTATACTAAAAATAAGCTAATCATGTATACTGCATATATCAATACATATAAATATACACTCTCAGTACAGCACAAACTTATCACAAATCTTTCATGACTTTGAAAAACTTCATTTATCAGTCAGCTTGTCTTACAATAACCAGGTCAAAAGCAGTTTTAATTATCACCATCATCATGTACATTTTAACCTTAATTCAAAGTGATGTCAAACTATAGCAAACCAAGCAATTTGGTTACAGACTACCTCTATGTTTCAATGACTGAGGTCCTAGCAGGAATGCTTGAAGCATATGCTGAAGAATCCTGAACTCTGGTTTAATCTTAGCAAAACTAAAGGACATGTCATTTCCTTGTATCAAGAAATAAGACACTGAAAAGAGAATAATACCAACAAAGGGAGGAAACCAGATGAGAAACATGAAAAGAATAAGGGAATGGGAAATAATAAGAGAAATAGGAAAATTTGATGTACAGGTTGTCTAATAAGAGTGGTTATTCCCTGATTTACCTATAAAATCTATGAAGAGGTTTTTAAGCTGGAGCTAATATTGTGCCAAAAATTGATAAAAACAACCAGATAAACATACCCTATTCAAACAGCATATCAAGTATCCCTCACTTCCAAGTATGTAGTCAACCTACCTGCACTAGAAAAAAAAAAAATCCTATTATGGACTCAAGTGCGAATGAAAAGATTATGTAGAAAAAAATCAGCATCAAAGGATGATTTATCTATATGGAGGATTATCACAGTCAAATTTCTTTAATCCAGCAATCTATGGCTTGGAAAAAAATGAATTTGGCCTACTTTGGCAAAAATTCACTATCTGGTGTTGACATGTCTTGCCTGGCATCATGTAGTTCTTTTCAAATTAGAATAAACCCCACATCCAGTTGATGACTCATATATAAATGCCCTTGTTCCATGTCTCCATTGCTTCTAAAGATATACATATAGTTTCATTATATAACATTGTTTTGGGAGACCCAAACAGGATGATGTTCCTTATGTTCCAGAAATATTTAAACAGTATCGACTAGGATACTTGTATACTATACCCTAATTAACTTTTCTCACATAAATGCATTACAAATATTTTATTGTTTCAAGGATAACTTGAAAAAAATTTGAATTACTGCACACAGACACTTTGCT
The DNA here is from genome assembly GCF_036320965.1 of Panulirus ornatus. NCBI lineage: Eukaryota > Metazoa > Arthropoda > Malacostraca > Decapoda > Palinuridae > Panulirus > Panulirus ornatus. Next base: position 14,945,926 of record NC_092232.1, read on the forward strand.
TTTATTGTACCCCCAGTGCCCTATGAATATTGGTGCCAGATTTCCTGTTGTAAATTATTCCACTGAAACTCTAAAACTGTTGTACAACCATTGCACAAATACTTCATAATATTGTGCAGTACTGTAGCTTAAATGATGTTAATATTTACAAAACATTTTTCCTAGGTCATAAAGTTAAAAGATTAACAAGCAGGTACTACCTACTGTTAACATTCAATAAAATGTACAACTTTTAGAATTATGTAGAGTACAAAATACTGAAGCGTCCACATAACTAACTTGTTCCTGCATCCAGATTTGATGTAGACAATCATACCACTTCAGTTCGGACCCACTATGCTTATACCCACATGTTGTGTTTTAGCTAAGAATCAAAGATTTTCATCTTTATAACTGCTAAAATGAGTAAGATGCAGATGTTGTGGATGTATAATTATCATATGCAGTACAACATTGGATGACTGCCATGTGATAAAGCAATATGATAAACGATGAAGGATGACAGTCTATCAAAATTAGTAAATTATTTTATTCTATTTATGACAGTAATTTTTTATGAATTCAAGTACCTTATAAAACACCATATGTGAGCAGTAACTTTTCAGGAATTTATCTAATACATTAAGTTAGGAATCCCTGTAGTATAAGATTGCTGTAAATGAGAAGACTCCATTTTGCTAATAGAATTAGCTTGCATTTCCAGATTTTACTGTTTGCTAAAGCATCAGAATCTGGGAAAATGTCCAGTACCTATACTTTGGAGAAATCACTGGTTTGGCAATTGCTTGATCCTCATCATGCTGAACTAAAGACATTTAAATGTACTACAATACATGTTTGCATGCATCATGAAAGAGCTACTGAAAGAAAAAAATACATCATCCCAAAAAGGATCTTGATACTCTTCAACTGTCAAATGATTTGTATAAGGAATCAGAAGCTGGATGATCAGTATGTATAAAATAATAAGAAAAAAAAACATAGTGAAATAAGAATACCACCCACATATTTTCTTGTCATATGGGTGGGAAAAGGGGTTGCAAGCTCTTCACCGTAGTGCTATCTCTTTCTTTAAAAAAAAAAAAAAGTAGAAGGAGCAAACTAGAGATTTTTCCTTGAAGGCTCAGGCTGTGATGTCTGAATATGCAAGATTGTAACCCTTATGGATGGAACAGAGAGACAGGTGCTGTTTGATCATAAAAACCCTGATATTCTGAGTGAAACAAACTCAAAGGGAAAAGGGGTAGAAAGGACCAAGAATATTCACTGAGTAAGGTCTGGAGTTAGTGAGAGGACAAGAGCAAAAGGAATGTGAGCATGAGATGAAGAATGAACTGTGGGTCTGTATTACAGAACGTAAGGAGGCAAGTTACAGACTGATGTTGGAAAGAAGAAAAATAGACCACTAAAGGTGGGTGACTATCATTGCATTTTGGGTGAAGCTAAGTGAAAGCTTTGGCAATCTTGAAGCAAATTATCAAATCTTGGTGCTAAAGTATCTCATTGCAAAGTTGGATGATATGGCATAGAATCCCTGGCATAAATGATTACTGTGAAGAGCTTGCCGATGGGTGTGCTGAAAGAGTGGAAGGGTGGCAGAAGGAACTAAGTTCCTAGGTGCATTAACCCTTATACTACTCCCATTTTCATTTGAGACACCTTAAAATCCTGCTTCAGTTGTCACATGATAAATTAAAGCTTCTTCCCTCTGTGTAAAATCCCAGCTAAGGTTTGCTTCCACTAATTGTCCAAAGATGTCACTAAAAAAAGATCATGCATCTCAGTCACCCACAGAACATCATAGAGAATGTATATATATGTCATCTGGGTGGGAAGCCAGGTGCTGGCACTCAGTACTGAAAGTAGGTTTAAAATAAAAGGAACAATGGGGGTGTGTGTTGATATCTTTAGCACATATAAAGTTATTTGCTCATTTATTTCAAGTCAAAAAGTTTTGTTTAATACCATACAAAGACATAAAGGTCACATGTAGAAATATGTAAAAGATATATAAAAAAATATGTGGTGTAAAATCGCACCTCAAAAAATAAAATATAATTTATAATAATGTAATATAATTTAAGTGTGTATGGAATTTAATGACACCTGATGCATATTATTATGCTAGAAGAAATGTTTTTCAGAATTCCTTCATTTCTTGCACATATGGAGATGGATTAAGAAGATAATACTATTGTCAAAGGGTTAAGAAGCATGAGGAAAGAGAAGTCTGTGTCTTTGATAGTAAAGATGGATATACAGTATTTGAAGGCATAGTAGTCCCAGTTTTGTTGTATGGATGTGAATTTTGGGTCCTGAATGGAAAAGAAAGGAAGAAGGTGGATGTGCTGGAAATGAAATGCCTGAAGATATGGGCTGTGAAGCAGGTTGTTTGCATAATTATTGATAATGTAAGAGAAGGATGAGGTTGTAAGCATGATCTGACAGAGAGGATAGAACAAGGTATTTTAAAATGGTTTGGGTATATGGGAAGGATGAGCAAAGAAAGACAGTCTAAGAGGATCTATGTACCAGAGGTGGAAGGAGCAAGATAGAAGGAAAGACCAAGGAAGTGAAAGGATGGAGTGAAGGTGTTTGGAGGTTTGGGGGTAAAGGCTCAGCATTTCGAAGGATGAGAAGCATGGACGGGACAGAATGAACTGTGGTGATGTATATGGAGGGAGTGTTCTTCTGTTGGCTAAATTACAGTCACAGTAAACCAAGGAGCAGTCTGTTGGTTTGCCTATGGATGATAGGTTCTGGTTTCAGTATATAATACAAAACAGTGAGATTGGAAATGTGGAAGTGAGACAGCTGTGTGTTTGCTCCTAATGCTACCTTGTTAAAGTGAGATGGCAGTAGGACAAAAAGATAATTAAGAATGGTAATAAATCAGTATCCAATCTCCCTCATCATCTACCACATGTGCATACAGAAGTGTAACAGTGACTATCTAAAAGATATGAATTCTTCAGCAATAAATATCTAAGCTTATTTTCTATAATAAATAAAGGAGCTGTATTATAAAATGTCTGAGTAATTTTAGTGTAAGACATAAATATATTCAAGCTAGAAGTTTCAGTTTTCTAAATTGTTTCTTACATTTCTCATATGTATATATATGTATGTGTGTGTGTGTGTATATGTGCGTATGTATGTGTATGTGTGTGTATGTGTATATGTATATATATATGTATATTATCCCTGGGGATAGGGGTGAAAGAATACTTCCCACGTATTCCTCGCGTGTCGTAGAAAGCGACTAGAGGGGACGGGAGCGGGGGGCCAGAAATCCTCCCCTCCTTGTATTAACTTTCTAAAATGGGAAACAGAAGAAGGAGTCACGCGGGGAGTGCTCATCCTCCTCGAAGGCTCAGAGTGGGGTGCCTAAATGTGTGTGGATGTAACCAAGATGTGAAAAAAGGAGAGATAGGTGGTATGTTTGAGGAAAGGAACCTGGATGTTTTGGCTCTGAGTGAAACGAAGCTCAAGGGTAAAGGGGAAGAGTGGTTTGGGAATGTCTGGGGAGTAAAGTCAGGGGTTAGTGAGAGGACAAGAGCAAGGGAAGGAGTAGCAATACTCCTGAAACAGGAGTTGTGGGAGTATGTGATAGAGTGTAAGAAAGTAAATTCTCGATTAATATGGGTAAAACTGAAAGTTGATGGAGAGAGGTGGGTGATTATTGGTGCATATGCACCTGGGCATGAGAAGAAAGATCAAGAGAGGCAAGTGTTTTGGGAGCAGCTGAATGAGTGTGTTAGTGGTTTTGATGCACGAGACTGGGTCATAGTGATGGGTGATTTGAATGCAAAGGTGAGTAATGTGGCAGTTGAAGGAATAATTGGTATACATGGGGTGTTCAGTGTTGTAAATGGAAATGGTGAAGAGCTTGTAGATTTATGTGCTGAAAAGGACTGATGATTGGGAATACCTGGTTTAAAAAGCGAGATATACATAAGTATACTTATGTAAGTAGGAGAGATGGCCAGAGAGCGTTATTGGATTACGTGTTAATTGACAGGCGTGCGAAAGAGAGACTTTTGGATGTTAATGTGCTGAGAGGTGCAACTGGAGGGATGTCTGATCATTATCTTGTGGAGGCTAAGGTGAAGATTTGTATGGGTTTTCAGAAAAGAAGAGTGAATGTTGGGGTGAAGAGGGTGGTGAGAGTAAGTGAGCTTGAGAAGGAGACCTGTGTGAGGAAGTACCAGGAGAGACTGAGTACAGAATGGAAAAAGGTGAGAACAATGGAAGTAAGGGGAGTGGGGGAGGAATGGGATGTATTTAGGGAATCAGTGATGGATTGCGCAAAAGATGCTTGTGGCATGAGAAGAGTGGGAGGTGGGTTGATTAGAAAGGGTAGTGAGTGGTGGGATGAAGAAGTAAGAGTATTAGTGAAAGAGAAGAGAGAGGCATTTGGACGATTTTTGCAGGGAAAAAATGCAATTGAGTGGGAGATGTATAAAAGAAAGAGACAGGAGGTCAAGAGAAAGGTGCAAGAGGTGAAAAAAAGGGCAAATGAGAGTTGGGGTGAGAGAGTATCATTAAATTTTAGGGAGAATAAAAAGATGTTCTGGAAGGAGGTAAATAAAGTGCGTAAGACAAGGGAGCAAATGGGAACTTCAGTGAAGGGCGCAAATGGGGAGGTGATAACAAGTAGTGGTGATGTGAGAAGGAGATGGAGTGAGTATTTTGAAGGTTTGTTGAATGTGTTTGATGATAGAGTGGCAGATATAGGGTGTTTTGGTCGAGGTGGTGTGCAAAGTGAGAGGGTTAGGGAAAATGATTTGGTAAACAGAGAAGAGGTAGTGAAAGCTTTGCGGAAGATGAAAGCCAGCAAGGCAGCAGGTTTGGATGGTATTGCAGTGGAATTTATTAAAAAAGGGGGTGACTGTATTGTTGACTGGTTGGTAAGGTTATTTAATGTATGTATGACTGAGGATTGGCGGAATGCGTGCATAGTGCCATTGTACAAAGGCAAAGGGGATAAGAGTGAGTGCTCAAATTACAGAGGTATAAGTTTGTTGAGTATTCCTGGTAAATTATATGGGAGGGTATTGATTGAGAGGGTGAAGGCATGTACAGAGCATCAGATTGGGGAAGAGCAGTGTGGTTTCAGAAGTGGTAGAGGATGTGTGGATCAGGTGTTTGCTTTGAAGAATGTATGTGAGAAATACTTAGAAAAGCAAATGGATTTGTATGTAGCATTTATGGATCTGGAGAAGGCATATGATAGAGTTGATAGAGATGCTCTGTGGAAGGTATTAAGAATATATGGTGTGGGAGGAAAGTTGTTAGAAGCAGTGAAAAGTTTTTATCGAGGATGTAAGGCATGTGTACGTGTAGGAAGAGAGGAAAGTGATTGGTTCTCAGTGAATGTAGGTTTGCGGCAGGGTTGTGTGATGTCTCCATGGTTGTTTAATTTGTTTATGGATGGGGTTGTTAGGGAGGTAAATGCAAGAGTTTTGGAAAGAGGGGCAAGTATGAAGTCTGTTGGGGATGAGAGAGCTTGGGAAGTGAGTCAGTTGTTGTTCGCTGATGATACAGTGCTGGTGGCTGATTCATGTGAGAAACTGCAGAAGCTGGTGACTGAGTTTGGAAAAGTGTGTGGAAGAAGAAAGTTAAGAGTAAATGTGAATAAGAGCAAGGTTATTAGGTACAGTAGGGTTGAGGGTCAAGTCAATTGGGAGGTGAGTTTGAATGGAGAAAAACTGGAGGAAGTGAAGTGTTTTAGATATCTGGGAGTGGATCTGGCAGCGGATGGAACCATGGAAGCGGAAGTGGATCATAGGGTGGGGGAGGGGGCGAAAATCCTGGGGGCCTTGAAAAATGTGTGGAAGTCGAGAACATTATCTCGGAAAGCAAAAATGGGTATGTTTGAAGGAATAGTGGTTCCAACAATGTTGTATGGTTGCGAGGCGTGGGCTATGGATAGAGTTGTGCGCAGGAGGATGGATGTGCTGGAAATGAGATGTTTGAGGACAATGTGTGGTGTGAGGTGGTTTGATCGAGTGAGTAACGTAAGGGTAAGAGAGATGTGTGGAAATAAAAAGAGCGTGGTTGAGAGAGCAGAAGAGGGTGTTTTGAAGTGGTTTGGGCACATGGAGAGGATGAGTGAGGAAAGATTGACCAAGAGGATATATGTGTCGGAGGTGGAGGGAACAAGGAGAAGAGGTAGACCAAATTGGAGGTGGAAAGATGGAGTGAAAAAGATTTTGTGTGATCGGGGCCTGAACATGCAGGAGGGTGAAAGGAGGGCAAGGAATAGAGTGAATTGGAGCGATGTGGTATACCGGGGTTGACGTGCTGTCAGTGGATTGAATCAAGGCATGTGAAGCGTCTGGGGTAAACCATGGAAAGCTGTGTAGGTATGTATATTTGCGTGTGTGGACGTATGTATATACATGTGTATGGGGGGGGGGCATTTCTTTCGTCTGTTTCCTTGCGCTACCTCGCAAACGCGGGAGACAGCGGCAAAAAAAAAAAAAAAAAAAATATATTATGAATAACGCAGAGTATCTTGAAAAGGTATTAAAGCAAGAAAGCTTCAGGATGAAAATTCCACTTGATTTTGTCAGAAGTGTCTCTACAAATCTACAGCTCTAAAAAGATAGCAGTAAATTCATCAACTTTAGGGAGGAATGAATCCAGTCTCTTCATGAGAAGAGTAGCAGAAGCTTTGTAAAAATTTACTCATCTTTACTTGATAAAGGAGTAAATTGAGCTGAAGTCTATGTTTCTGGTCATCTACATAGTGTAGTGTGATGGCAAATTAAAAATAATTGCTTTCTGAGTAAGTTATGTAATTTGCAAGTGCAGTCATAAGCCTATTTACTGTGATTCTCTCCTTTTCAGGAATAATAAAGTCTGCATTACTTAACTAGCTTCTCCCTAGCCTAAAATATCTTTTTTAACATCTCATACAAATTTCTATCTATCTTTAGCTCTGCTGCCTGTTCCCTCAGGGAACTCACATGAAGGGGGTGGCCATGGCCTGGAAATTCTTCCCTCCAGTTTTCCTTTTTTTTCTTGTCTTTTTTTCCCCCCCAAAAAAGGAACAGAGGAGAGGGCCACATGAGGATTTTTTCCTCTGAGACTCAGTCCTCTGTTCTTGATGCTATCACGCTAACACAGGAAATGGCGAATATGTATGAAAAAAAGTACAGCTCTCTCAATTCTGGTATGATCTTTGTTGCCCTCCTGTTGACCTTGCAATGTAATGACTTAAGAAGCACATTCTTGTTTTGGCCTAACATAAGATGTGCCCAGCTTGCTGAATATTCCTTTATCCACTGACTTTAATGCAATTCTAATATTTAGTAGCAGTTTGTCTCCCTTACTCCATTCTTAAGGTGGGACTCTGACAGTGTTCAAGATTAAGTTAACTTCCAAATTTAATTGGCCTATACTTATTGACATTTACCTGAGTTGCATTTCATCAACCATGTGTCAGACCACTCTGGAGTTAGTCTAAGTCCCCTTGTCAGTTGAGGCAATCCTCCTCACATTATACTTCCCTCTTAACCCGTTGGCAATTCATTCACACATATCAAGAAAAGCAATGATTCTAGAATAAAACTCTTCAGCATGCCAATGGTGACTTCAACCTATTTCAACAAGGCTCCTATGATATGAGTTCTGTGTTCCCCTTCAAGATGATCTCTCCAATGAGGGAGTTTCACCCTTATTCCCAGCTGGAGATCAAACTTCTTTACCGGCCTCCCATGTGGTAGTGTGAAATGTTTTCTGTTGGTTCTGGACATAAACAATCCACCTTTTTCCACATAAAATGGAGCTCACTCTCACTTAGAAATCCGAGGAGTTCATTACACATGCCTTCCTTTCCTTGATACCATGTTTTCTCTCAGTTCTTCCTCAGCAAGAAGTCATCCTTTTGCTTTTTGATTACGTTCTAAAACCTTGCAGGCCATATTTGCGAGGGAAACATATCTGTAGTTCAGTGCATCCTCCAAGTTTCTTTCTTATCGAAAGGTTAGAAGTTTGCCCTCTTAAACTCCCTTGGCACTCTATCTCTTGTTAGCAACATCTTGAACAACATTTCAGTTGGTCTGTCAAGTATATGTACAAATATCTTTAGCACATATGGAAAAATTTTGACAGGACCATAAATGAACCTCATATGGGTCACAATCCTTTAGTAATCTGTTTATGTGTTTCTAGATATGTAAATGCTTCTCAAGATCTCCTCCCCATTCCATCTCACTAGTGCCAAAGGTATAGTGTCCTTCACTGTGAAAACACTTTTGAACTTGTCATTCAATTCCTTGCATATTTCTTCCCTCTGAACCCCTTTGCCTGATATACTGCTCTTTAACTAACAATTTACTCCTAACATATTTCAGGAAAGATTCTGGATTATATTCTGCCTTGCTGACTCTAAATGGTAAACATCCCTGCTCATGCAAAAATACTTTGCCTCATATGAGGTAAAACACTTGCCCACACATCTGTATCCATTACTGATTGAAATTAGTTTAGTCTAGCCTTAAGTAGCTTGTTGGATCAAGATTATCAGAGCCTTTGATAAATCTGAATACCTGCATTAGATCTCTTAGCCTTTCTCCTTTAAGCTGAATAATTTAAGTTTTCAGTTGGTTCTCATAAGATTTGTTTATCACTCCAGGAAACATTTTGGTAGTTCTCTTCTATACTCTCTCCATGTCTTTTTTTTTAAGTAGGATGATCCAAACTGAAGACAATATTCACGGTGAGGATGTACCACCACTCCTTCCTCTTTCCGAACCTTCCCTTTATATATGAGGTTAAAGATACCCCCGTCCCTGGTCCTTCATTGTACACTTCAAAGAATCTTCCTCCGAAATGTCCTGGTTTCTGGCTGCTGAACTCCATTTTCTAATTCACTTTACCATAGAAACTGTTGAATTCTGTGTAGTTTCCACAATCTTATCTCTTCTTTGAGTCTGCACTCATCTTATTTTTTTACACCCTTATTTAACACACAAACAAGCATTTCATGATCATTTTTGTATCATACATAATATTCTTAATCTCCACACTACTAAGTACAAAGGTAAGATCTAGTAATGATGATGTATCAGTCCCTCTGACACTAGGTGTGCTCAATGACATGATGCTATAGGAAATCTTGTTGTATACACTCTTAAAAAATTGTCTCCATACTCTGTTTCTGTGATAATCCCCATTACCCTAGTCTACCTCTTATTAATTAAAATCCCCAATTAGCAGTACTTTACAATAGTTTGGGCCATAAATATTTTACTGCTTCATTTACCATTCGTTTCTTCATCATTATCATTGTATGTGTGTTTTGGAAAATTGTAATTCTTTGTATGGTTATGTATCATCAACACCATAATGCAATTTTGTATGCGTAATTACCTACTTGTACTGTACAAGAAGAGAGTTTTACACTCATTATGTCCCATATCTTGAATTTTTTCCACTAATATACAACTTATTGAACTCCTGTATGCTGTCCACATTAATTATTTCCTCATTCCATCTATTTCTGGCAGCATACACAAATTTAATGATGTGGACAGCATGCTGAAAAATATGTTATCCATGAACTTAAATGGTATTCTAATATTTTCTAATATACAGTTCCTCTCCTTAACTGTTCTCCTAAGGTTGGACTCAACTGAAAGGTTTAGGGACAATGAGAACTCCCAAGTCTTTCTCACTCACAGATTTCTGCATTTTGTGTCCTGCTAGATAATTAACATATCGAGGGCTTATTTTACTGTAACTCATCCTCATTTCTTTACATTTACCTGGGTTGAACTTCATCAACCATTTACCACACCAACTTCGAAGTTTGTCAAGGTTCCTTTGTAAGATGATACAAACCTCCATGCTTTTCACATTCTTCATGATCTTTGCATCATCTGCAAACATAATCAGTGTTTTCAGGGGAGTCAAGTATATCAGTCAAGAAGAGTAATGGTCCCAGAACATAACCCTGTGGCACTCCCTTGGTTACCTCAACCCATTTGGAGAAGGCTCCTCTGACATGCATCCATTTTTACCACCTACATAGATAATCTTATATCCACTGGAGGAGTTTCTCCTCTTTTTCCTTCCTAGTGATCCAGCTACTTAATCAGCCTCCCATGCAACAAAGTGTCAAATGCTTTCTGGCAGTCCAGAAATAAATAATCTACCCAACATTCTCTTTTGACTAAGACAGAGCTTACTTCCTCATAGAAATCTAAGAGGTTTGTTACATATGACCTCCTTTCCCTAATACTGTGCTTTCTCTTACTTGGTTAATTTCTCTTACATAGAAAGTCACTCACTTCCAGTACTTCACAGCCTGTGCTCGTCAGTAGGTTCAGTCTGTAGTTCAATGCTTGCTCCCAGTCTCTATCCATCTGTCTATTTATATCACTGATGCCTATTCCCTTCAGGAACTCCCTCAAGCGGGTGGCCATAGCAAAAGTCTCCGTAAACAGAGAACTTCAGTGCCACTTTTTACCCTTTTATGCCTCACCCTTAACAGGTAACTCCAGAGCAGTGTTTTCAGAGGCTTCTACCTAAAGTTCCTACTGACTACCTCCACCTTATGTGTCTAATTAATGTTCCAACCTATTACTTTTACATAATGCTTCCACCTAATGTTCCTAACCTGCTACTTGTAGCTCATGTTCCAACTTATTACTTCCATCTACTGCTTCTGCCATTTTGCCAAAAGGCAGGGCTAGCACAAGTGTTCACTAAAGGAAAATTCTAGAGTTCCTGGTTCTTATATATAAGAATTATATTTGTCCTTTTCCACATGTTTGGCACTTTGCCTCCCTCTAGCAATATCTTGAACAGTATTTTCTAGCATATCTGCACACACCTTTGCACATAATGGTGAAATTTTATCAGGACCCTGAGCTTTTGGTTTTTTGTTAATGTCTTTTATAGGTATCTCAATATTTTCTAAAGCCTCCTCTCCACTTCAGGTCACTGGTAATGGGGCTATAGCACCTTCCATTGTAAAAACACTCCTGTACTTGTTATGCATTTCCTCTTAAATCCATGCATCATCTATAAATCTTCCCTCTAAATCCTCTGGTCTGATAAGCTGCTCTTTAACTGCAAACTAATCTGTAATGAATATATGGAAAAGTTTTATACTTTTTCTGCCTTTTCCACAAAATTATTTAAATAGTTTCTTTCTCCCTTCTTTTTTTTATTGCTATAATCATTTCTAGGTGGCTGGAGTGTTGTCTATATCTTCACCAATGCACATCTTGAAGCTCCTTTGTTTTTTGACGTTCTGCACTGAACCATGTTCCTACTGCACTGTAAATTTCACAAAACCCCTCACCACAATGCCATAATTCTTGGCAGCATAACTCCATTTCCCAATCCATATTACCATGGATACTGTTGAAGTCTATGTAATTTCACCGAGTATATTTCTCCTTTACCTAAAGTCTCGTTCCATGTCTCCCCTTTTAACATTCATATTTACCACATAGTCAAACATCAGCATTATATGATCACTTTTCCCAGTTGTCGTTCTTTAGGTGCAGTGATCAAACCTGAGAAGCATAATCTAGTTTGACGTTATATAGAATATGAACAGCTTGAAAAATACTTCTTTATCCACATACTTAAGGCTATTCTGATAGTTCCCAGCAGATAGTTTGTCTCCCTCATTGTTCTTGTAATGGGGACTCCAGCAATAGGTTTGGGACAACGCTGACTCCCAAATCCTCACACACACACACAACCCTAAATCTATTTTCATTTTGGTAATAATCATACTGAGGCCTTGTTTCCCCTCCCTCCCATCCTCTTGACTTTGCAGGAGTAGAATTTCACCATACATGTATCACATCAACTTTGGGTTATTTTAATGCAATCCTACTGGGTCTTCACTATCTCTGCGTCATCTGTAAACACATGCAGGTTGGAATCCATACCTTCAGGCAAGTCATTTACAAGGACAATGAAAACTAATCGTCCCAGACCAGAAACTCGTGGCACTCTGCTCGTCACCTCAATCCATTGGGAGAAAGTTTCTCTAACAAACATCCTATTTTTAACCCTTCCACAGAAATATCTTCCATCTATTAATGGAGTTTCTCCCCTATTCCTGCCATGTGATCTAGCTTCTTAAGCCTTCCATGAAGTACATTGTCAAATGCTTTCTGGCAGTCCAAACACAAACAAATCCACCTAGCCTTCCCTTCTGTTTAAGACAGAAATCACTCTTGTAAAAATCTAAGAGGTTTATTGCACATGACTTCTTTTCCTTAAGAAATGTGTTGTCTCTCACTTAAGTAATTTCTCTTTACTAGAAAGTCATCCATTTGCTTTCTGATAATATTTTCCAAAACCTTAAAGACCACACTTCAAAGTATGATCAATTTGTATTTCTGTGCCTGTTCCTGGATCCTTTCTTGTAAATAGGTGTGAAATAGCCCTTTTTCCATTCCCTTGGCACCATGCTTCACTCCAGTGCCACTAAAAAAATTTCAAAAGGTTTATGTAGTGTATGTGTGTGTGTGTGTGTGTGTGTGTGTGTGTGTGTACTTCTGTGGTGTAGTGCTTAGCATCCTGACTGTGATGCATTCACATGCAGCCCAGGGTCAAGTGCAGAGTTTCAAATCCTGTTTGTGGCAGTAGATCCACACTCAACTCAGCTGATCATCTATCCCTAGGGGCTGGTCAATAAAAAGGGCACCTGGATCAGGCAGTACCTGGGGCAGGGTGTCACAAGGAATGGATGAGGTGAAGCATGAATTTGCACAAGTGTAGATATGAATAAGTCTGTGTATGTGCATGTATGTTTATTTGTATATGTTGATAAGTATATATATATATATATATATATATATATATATATATATATATATATATATATATATATATATACCAAACTCAGTCACCAGCTTCTGCAGTTTCTCACATGAATCAGCCACCAGCGCTGTATCATCAGCGAACAACAACTGACTCACTTCCCAAGCTCTCTCATCCACAACAGACTTCATACTTGCCCCTCTTTCCAAAACTCTTGCATTTACCTCCCTAACAACCCCATCCATAAACAAATTAAACAACCATGGAGACATCACACACCCCTGCCGCAAACCTACATTCACTGAGAACCAATCATTTTCCTCTCTTCCTACACGTACACATGCCTTACATCCTCGATAAAAACTTTTCACTGCTTCTAACAACTTGCCTCCCACACCATATATTCTTAATACCTTCCACAGAGCATCACTATCAACTCTATCATATGCCTTCTCCAGATCCATAAATGCTACATACAAATCCATTTGCTTTTCTAAGTATTTCTCACATACATTCTTCAAAGCAAACACCTGATCCACACATCCTCTACCACTTCTGAAACCACACTGCTCTTCCCCAATCTGATGCTCTGTACATGCCTTCACCCTCTCAATCAATACCCTCCCATATAATTTACCAGGAATACTCAACAAACTTATACCTCTGTAATTTGAGCACTCACTCTTATCCCCTTTGCCTTTGTACAATGGCACTATGCACGCATTCCGCCAATCCTCAGGCACTTCACCATGAGTCATACATACATTAAATAACTATACCAATATATATATATATATATATATATATATATATATATATATATATATATATATATATATATATATATATGACTGTGACTGTATGGTTGACTGGTTGGTAAGGTTATTTAATGTATGTATGACTCAAGGTGAGGTGCCTGAGGATTGGCGGAATGCGTGCATAGTGCCATTGTACAAAGGCAAAGGGGATAAGAGTGAGTGCTCAAATTACAGAGGTATAAGTTTGTTGAGTATTCCTGGCAAATTATATGGGAGGGTATTGATTGAGAGGGTGAAGGCATGTACAGAGCATCAGATTGCGGAAGAGCAGTGTGGTTTCAGAAGTGGTAGAGGATGTGTGAATCAGGTGTTTGCTTTGAAGAATGTATGTGAGAAATACTTAGAAAAGCAAATGGATTTGTATGTAGCATTTATGGATCTGGAGAAGGCATATGATAGAGTTGATAGAGATGCTCTGTGGAAGGTATTAAGAATATATGGTGTGGGAGGCAAGTTGTTAGAAGCAGTGAAAAGTTTTTATCGAGGATGTAAGGCATGTGTACGTGTAGGAAGAGCGGAAAGTGATTGGTTCTCAGTGAATATAGGTTTGCGGCAGGGGTGTGTGATGTCTCCATGGTTGTTTAATTTGTTTATGGATGGGGTTGTTAGTGAGGTGAATGCAAGAGTTTTGGAAAGAGGGGCAAGTATAAAGTCTGTTGGGGATGAGAGAGCTTGGGAAGTGAGTCAGTTGTTGTTCGCTGATGATACAGCGCTGGTGGCTGATTCATGTGAGAAACTGCAGAAGCTGGTGACTGAGTTTGGTAAAGTGTGTGAAAGAAGAAAGTTAAGAGTAAATGTGAATAAGAGCAAGGTTATTAGGTACAGTAGGGTTGTGGGTCAAGTCAAGTGGGAGGTGAGTTTGAATGGAGAAAAACTGGAGGAAGTGAAGTGTTTTAGATATCTGGGAGTGGATCTGGCAGCGGATGGAAACATGGAAGCGGAAGTGGATCATAGGGTGGGGGAGGGGGCGAAAATTCTGGGAGCCTTGAAGAATGTGTGGAAGTCGAGAACATTATCTCGGAAAGCAAAAATGGGTATGTTTGAAGGAATAGTGGTTCCAACAATGTTGTATGGTTGCGAGGCGTGGACTATGGATAGAGTTGTGCGCAGGAGGATGGATGTGCTGGAAATGAGATGTCTGAGGACAATGTGTGGTGTGAGGTGGTTTGATCGAGTAAGTAACGTAAGGGTAAGAGAGATGTGTGGAAATAAAAAGAGCGTGGTTGAGAGAGCAGAAGAGGGTGTTTTGAAATGGTTTGGTCACATGGAGAGAATGAGTGAGGAAAGATTGACCAAGAGGATATATGTGTCAGAGGTGGAGGGAACGAGAAGTGGGAGACCAAATTGGAAGTGGAAAGATGGAGTGAAAAAGATTTTGAGTGATCGAGGCCTGAACATGCAGGAGGGTGGAAGGCGTGCAAGGAATAGAGTGAATTGGAATGATGTGGTATACCGGGGTGGACATGCTGTCAATGGATTGAACCAGGGCATGTGAAGCGTCTGGGGTAAACCATGTAAAGTTCTGTGGGGCCTGGATGTGGAAAGGGAGCTGTGGTTTCAGTGCATTATACATGGCAGCTAGAGACTGAGTGTGAACGAATGTGGTCTTTGTTGTCTTTTCCTAGCACTACCTCACACACATGCGGGAGGAGGGGGTTGTTATTTCATGTGTGGCGGGGTGGCGATGGGAATGAATAAAAGCAGAAAGTATGAATTATGTACATGTGTATATGTATGTATATGTCTGTGTGTGTATACATATGTATATGTTGAGATGTATAGGTATGTATATTTGCGTGTGTGGACGTGTATGTATATACATGTGTATGTGGGTGGATTGGGCTATTCTTTCGTCTGTTTCCTAATGTGAGAGACAGTTACAAAGCAAATAAAATAGAATAAATATATATAAACACCCATACGCACACACACACACACATATATATTTATTATTATTTATTTATTTTGCTTTGTCGCTGTCTCCCGCATTAACGAGGTAGCGCAAGGAAACAGACGAAAGAATGGCCCAACCCACCCACATACATATGTATATACATACATGTCCACACACACAAATATACATACCTATACATCTCAATGTACACACATATATACACACACAGACATATACATATATACACATGTACATAATTCATACTGTCTGCCGTTATTCATTCCCATCACCACCCCGCCACACATGGAATAACAACCCCCTCCCCCTCATGTGTGTGAGGTAGCGGTAGGAAAAGACAACAAAGGCCCCATTCGTTCACACTAGCTGTCATGTAATAATCCACCGAAACCACAGCTCCCTTTCCACATCCAGGCCTCACAGAACTTTCCATGGTTTACCCCAGACGCTTCACATGCCCTGGTTCAATCCATTGACAGCACATCGAACCCGGTATACCACATCGTTCCAGTTCACTCTATTCCTTGCACGCCTTTCACCCTCCTGCATGTTCAGGCCCCGATCACACAAAATCTTTTTCACTCCATCTTTCCACCTCCAATTTGGTCTCTCACTTCTCCTCGTTCCCTCCACCTCCGACACATATATCCTCTTGGTCAATCTTTCCTCACTCATTCTCTCCATGTGCCCAAACCATTTCAAAACACCCTCTTCTGCTCTCTCAACCACGCTCTTTTTATTTCCACACATCTCTCTTACCATTATGTTACTTATTCGATCAAACCACCGCACACCACACATTGTCCTCAAACATCTCATTTCCAGCACATCCATCCTCCTGCGCACACAACTCTATCCATAGCCCACGCCTCGCAACCATACAACATTGTTGCAACCACTATTCCTTCAAACATACCCATTTTTGCTTTCCGAGATAATGTTCTTGACTTCCACACATTCTTCAAGGCTCCCAGGATTTTCGCCCCCTCCCCCACCCTATGATCCACTTCCACTTCCATGGATCCATCCGCTGCCAGATCCACCCCCAGATATCTAAAACACTTTACTTCCTCCAGTTTTTCTCCATTCAAACTTACCTCCCAATTGACTTGACCCTCAACCCTACTGTACCTAATAACCTTGCTCTTATTCACATAAGACTCATGGTGAGGTGCCTGAGGATTGTACAGAGCATCAGATTGGGGAAGAGCAGTGTGGTTTCAGAAGTGGTAGAGTATGTGTGGATCAGGTGTTTGCTTTGAAGAATGTATGTGAGAAATACTTAGAAAAGCAAATGGATTTGTATGTAGCATTTATGGATCTGGAGAAGGCATATGATAGAGTTGATAGAGATGCTCTGTGGAAGGTATTAAGAATATATGGTGTGGGAGGCAAGTTTTTAGAAGCAGTGAAAAGTTTTTATCGAGGATGTAAGGCATGTGTACGTGTAGGAAGAGAGGAAAGTGATTGGTTCTCAGTGAATGCAGGTTTGCGGCAGGGGTGTGTGATGTCTCCATGGTTGTTTAATTAGTTTATGGATGGGGTTGTTAGGGAGGTGAATGCAAGAGTTTTGGAAAGAGGGGCAAGTATGAAGTCTGTTGGGGATGAGAGGGCTTGGGAAGCGAGTCAGTTGTTGTTCGCTGATGATACAGCGCTGGTGGCTGATTCATGTGAGAAACTGCAGAGGCTGGTAACTGAGTTTGGTAAAGTGTGTGAAAGAAGAAAGTTAAGAGTAAATGTGAATAAGAGCAAGGTTATTAGGTACAGTAGGGTTGAGGGTCAAGTCAATTGGGAGGTAAGTTTGAACGGAGAAAAACTGGAGTAAGTAAAGTGTTTTAGATATCTGGGAGTGGATCTGGCAGCGGATGGAACCATGGAAGCGGAAGTGAATCATAGGGTGGGGGAGGGGGCGAAAATCCTGGGAGCCTTGCAGAATGTGTGGAAGTCGAGAACATTATCTCGGAAAGCAAAAATGGGTATGTTTGAAGGAATAGTGGTTCCAACAATGTTGTATGGTTGCAAGGCGTGGGCTATGGATAGAGTTGTGTGTAGGAGGGTGGATGTGCTGGAAAGGAGATGTTTGAGGACAAATGTGTGGTGTGAGGTGGTTTGATCGAGTAAGTAATGTAAGGGTAAGAGAGATGTGTGGAAATAAAAAGAGCGTGATTGAGAGAGCAGAAGAGGGTGTTTTGAAATGGTTTGGGCACATGGAGAGAATGAGTGAGGAAAGATTGACCAAGAGGATATATGTGTCGGAGGTGGAGGGAACGAGGAGAAGAGGGAGACCAAATTGGAGGTGGAAAGATGGAGTGAAAAAGATTTTGAGTGATCGGGGCCTGAACATGCAGGAGGGTGAAAGGCGGGCAAGGAATAGAGTGAATTGGATCGATGTGGTATACCGGGGTTGACGTGCTGTCAGTGGATTGAATCAGGGCATGTGAAGCATCTGGGGTAAACCATGGAAAGTTGTGTGGGGCCTGGATGTGTAAAGGGAGCTGTGGTTTCGGGCATTATTGCGTGACAGCTGGAGACTGAGTGTGAACGAATGGGGCCTTTGTTGTCTTTTCCTAGTGCTACCTCACACACATGAGGGGGGAGGGGGATGGTATTCCATGTGTGGCGAGGTGGCGATGGGAATGAATAGGGGCAGGCAGTGTGAATTGTGTGCATGGGTATATATATATGTGTCTGTGTGTGTATATATATGTGTACATTGAGATGTAAAGGTATGTATATTTGCGTGTGTGGGCGTGTGTGTGTGTACATTGTGTATGGGGGTGGGTTGTGCCATTTCTTTCCTCTGTTTCCTTGCACTACCTCACAAATGCGGGAGACACCGACAATATATATATATATATATATATATATATATATATATATATATATATATATATATATATATATATATATGTATATATTTGTTTTGCTTTATCGCTGTCTCCCGCGTTAGCGAGGTAGCGCAAGGAAACAGATGAAAGAATGGCCCAACCCACCCACATACACATGTATATACATACACATCCAATAACGCAAATATACATAGCTATACATCTCAATGTATACATATGTATACACACACAGACAAATACATATATACACATGTACATAATTCATACCTTCTGCCTTTATTCACTCCCATTGCCACCCCGCCACACATGAAATAACAACCCCCCTCCCCCCTGCATGTGCGTGAGGTAAAGACAACAAAGGCCACATTTGTTCACACTCAGTCTCTAGCTGCCATGTATAATGCACTGAAACCACAGCTCCCTTTCCACATCTAGGCCTGACAGAACTTTCCATGGCTTACCCCAGACGCTTCACATGCCCTGGTTCAATCCACTGACAGCACATCAACCCCGGTATATCACATTATTCCAATTCATTCTATTCCTTGAATGCCTTTCACTCTCCTGCATGTTCAGGCCCCGATCACTCAAAATCTTTTTCACTCCATCTTTCCACCTCCAATTTGGTCTCCCACTTCTCCTCGTTCCCTCCACCTCTGACACATATATCCTCTTGGTCAATCTTTCCACACTCATTCTCTCCATGTGACCAAACCATTTCAAAACACCCTCTTCTGCTCTCTGAACCACACTCTTTTTATTACCACACATCTCTCTTACCCTGTTATTACTTACTCGATCAAACCTCACACCACATATTGTCCTCAAACATCTCATTTCCAGCACATCCACCCTCCTCCGCACAATTCTATCTATAGCCCATGCCTCGCAACCATATAACATTATTGGAACCACTATTCCTTCAAACATACCCATTTTTGCTTTCAAAGATAATGCTCTCGACTTCCACACATTCTTCAAGGCTCCCAGAATTTTCGCCCCCTCCCCCACCCTATGATTCCCTTCCGCTTCCATGGTTCCATCCGCTTCCAAATCCACTCCCAGATATCTAAAACACTTCACTTCCTCCAGTTTTTCTCCATTCAAACTTATCTCCCAATTGACTTGACCCTCAACCATATTGTACCTAATAACCTTGCTCTTATTCATATTTACTCTCAACTTTCTTCTTTCACACACTTTACCAAACTCAGTCACCAGCTTCTGCAGTTTCCCACATGAATCAGCCACCAGTGCTGTATCATCAGCGAACAACAACTGACTCACTTCCCAAACTCTCTCATCCACAACAGACTGCATGCTTGCCCCTCTTTCCAAAATTCTTGCATTCACCTCCCTATATATATCCCTGGGGATAGGGGAGAAAGAATACTTCCCACGCATTCCTCACGTGTCGTAGAAGGCAACTAAAGGGGACAGGAGCGGGGGGCTAGAAACCCTCCCCTCCTTATATTTTAACTTTCTAAAAGGGGAAACAGTACAAGGAGTCACGCGGGGAGCGCTCATCCTCCTTGAAGGCTCAGATTGGGGTGTCTAGATGTGTGTGAATGTAACCAAGATGAGAAAAAAGGAGAGATAGGTAGTATGTTTGAGGAAAGGAACCTGGACGTTTTGGCTCTGAGTGAAACGAAGCTCAAGGGTAAAGGGGAAGAGTGGTTTGGGAATGTCTTGGGAGTAAAGTCAGGGGTTAGTGAGAGGACAAGAGCAAGGGAAGGAGTAGCACTACTCCTGCAACAGGAGTGGTGGGAGTACGTGATAGAGTGTAAGAAAGTAAACTCTAGATTGATATGGGTAGAACTGAATGTGGATGGAGAGAGATGGGTGATTATTGGTGCATATGCACCAGGGCATGAGAAGAAAGATCATGAGAGGCAAGTGTTTTTGGAGCAGCTGAATGAGTGTGTTAGTGGTTTTGATGCACGAGACCGGGTTATAGTGATGGGTGATTTGAATGTAAAGGTGAGTAATGTGGCAGTTGAGGGAATAATTGGTATACATGGGGTGTTCAGTGTTGTAAATGGAAATGGTGAGGAGCTTGTAGATTTATGTGCTGAAAAAGGACTGGTGATTGGGAATACCTGGTTTAAAAAGAGAGATATACATAAGTATACGTATGTAAGTAGGAGAGATGGCCAGAGACCATTATTGGATTATGTGTTAATTGATAGGCGAGCGAAAGACAGACTTCTGGATGTTAATGTGCTGAGAGAAGCAACTGGAGGGATGTCTGATCATTATCTTGTGGAGGCGAAGGTGAAGATTTGTAAAGTTTTTCAGAAAAGAAGAGAGTATGTTGGGGTGAAGAGAGTGGTGAGAGTAAGTGAGCTTGGGAAGGAGACTTGTGTGAGGAAGTACTAGGAGAGACTGAGTACAGAATGCAAAAAGGTGAGAACAAAGGAGGTAAGGGGAGTGGGGGAGGAATAGGATGTATTTAGGGAATCAGTGATGGATTGCACAAAAGATGCTTGTGGCATGAGAAGAGTGGGAGGTGGGCAGATTAATAAGGGTAGTGAGTGGTGGGATGAAGAAGTAAGATTATTAATGAAAGAGAAGAGAGAGGCATTTGGATGATTTTTGCAGGGAAATAATGCAAATGAGTGGGAGATGTATAAAAGAAAGAGGCAGGAGGTCAAGAAAAAGGTGCAAGAGGTGAAAAAGAGGGCAAATGAGAGTTGAGGTGAGAGAGTATCATTAAATTTTAGGGAGAATAAAAAGATGTTTTGGAAGGAGATAAATAAAGTGCGTAAGACAAGTGAAGAAATGGGAACTTCGGTGGAGGTGGATAATGGGGAGGTGATAACAAGTAGTGGTGATGTGAGAAGGAGATGGAGTAAGTATTTTGAAGGTTTGTTGAATGTGTTTGATGATATAGTGGCCGATATAGTGTGATTTGGTCGAGGTGGTGTGCAAAGTGAGAGGGTTAGGGAGGATGATTTGGGAAACAGAGAAGAGGAAGTGAAAGCTTTGCGGAAGATGAAAGCCGGCAAGGCAGCGGGTTTGGATGGTACTGTAGTGTAATTTATTAAAAAATGGGGTGACTGTATTGTTGACTGGTTGGTAGGGTTATTTAATATATGTGTGATTCATGGTGAGGTGCCTGAGGATTGGTGGAATGCTTGCATAGTGCCATTGTACAAAGGCAAGGGGGACAAAGGTGAGTTGTCAAATTACAGAGGTATAAGTTTGTTGAGTGTTCCTGGGAAATTATATGGGAGGGTATTGATTGAGACGGCGAAGGCATGTACAGAGCATCAGATTGGGGAAGAGCAGTGTGGTTTGAAAAGTGGTAGAGGATGTGTGGGTTAGGGGTTTGCTTTGAAGAATGTATGTGAGAAATACTTAGAAAAGCAAATGGATTTGTATGTAGCATTTATGGATCTGGAGAAGGCATATGATAAAGTTGATAGAGATGCTCTGTGGAAGGTTTTAAGAATATATGGTGTGGGAGGCAAGTTGTTAAAAGCAGCGAAAAGTTTTTATCAAGGATGTAAGGCATGTGTATGTGTAGGAAGAGAGGAAAGTGATTGGTTCTCAGTGAATGTAGGTTTGTGGCAGGGATGTGTGATGTCTCCGTGGTTGTTTAATTTGTTTATGGATGGGGTTATTAGGGAGGTGTATGCAAGAGTTTTGGAAAGAGGGGCAACTATGCAGTCTGTTGTAGATGAGAGAGATAGGGAAGTGAGTCAGTTGTTGTTCGCTGATGATACAGTGCTGGTGGCCGATTAATGTGAGAAACTGCAGAAGCTGGTGACTGAGTTTGGTAAAGTGTGTGAAAGAAGAAAGTTGAGAGTAAATGTGAATAAGAGCAAGGTTATTAGGTACAGTAGGGTTGAGGGTCAAGTCAATTGGGGGTAAGTTTGAATGGAGAAAAACTGGAGGAAGTGAAGTGTTTTAGATATCTGGGAGTGGATTTGGCAGCTGATGGAACCATGGAAGCAGAAATGAATCACAGGGTGGGGGAAGGGGTGAAACTTCTGGGAGCCTTGAAAAATGTGTGGAAGTCGAGAATATTATCTCGGAAAGCAAAAATGGGTATGTTTGAAGGAATAGTGGTTCCAACAATGATGTATGGTTGCATGTGGGCTATGGATAGAGTTGTGTGGAGGAGGGTGGATTTGCTGGAAATGAGATGTTTGAGGACAATATATGGTTTGAGGTGGTTTGATCGAGTAAGTAATAATAGGGTAAGAGAGATGTGTGGTAATAAAAAAAGAGTGTGGGTGGGAGAGAAGAAGAGGATGTTTTGAAATGGTTTGGTCACATGGAGAGAATGAGTGAGGAAAGATTGACCAAGAGGATATATGTGTCAGAGGTGGAGAGAATGAGAAGTGGGAGACCAAATTGGAGGTGGAAAGATTGAGTGAAAAAGATTTTACGTGATTGGGGCCTGAATATGCAGGAGGGTGAAAGGCATGCAAGGAATAGAGTGAATTGGAACGATGTGGTATACTGGGGTCGATGTGCTGTCAATGGATTGAACCAGGGCATGTGAAGCATCAGGGGTAAACCATGGAAAGTTCTATGGGGCCTGGATGTGGAAAGGGAGCTGTGGTTTCAGTGCCTTATTACATGACAGCTAGAGACTGAGTGTGAACGAATGGGGCCTTTGTTGTCTTTTCTAGCGCTACCTCGCACACATGAGGGGGGAAGGGGGTTGTTATTTCATGTGTGGTGGGGTGGCGATGGGAATGAATAAAGGCAGACAGTATGAATTATGTACATGTGTATATATATATATATATATATATATATATATATATATATATATATATATATATATATATATATATATATGTGTCTGTGTGTGTATATGTATGTATACGTTGAGATGTATAGGTATGTATGTTTGCGTGTGTGGACGTGTACGTATATACATGTGTATGTGGGTGGGTTGGGCCATTCTTTCGTCTGTTTCCTTGCGTACCTCGCTAACGTGGGAGACAGCGACAAAGCAAAATAAATAAATAAATAAAATATATTTATTTATTTTGCTTTGACGCTGTCTCCCGCGTTTGCAAGGTAGCGCAAGGAAACAGACAAAAGAAATGGCCCAACCCACCCCCATACACATGTATATACATACACGTCCACACACGCAAATATACATACGTATACATCTCAATGTACACATATATATACACACACAGACACATACATATATACCCATGCACACAATTCACACTGCCTGCCTTTATTCATTCCCATCGCCACACATGGAATACCGTCCCCCTCCCCCCTCATGTGTGTGAGGTAGCACTAGGAAAAGACAAAAAAGGCCCCATTCGTTCACACTCAGTCTCTAACCGTCATGCAATAATGCCCGAAACCACAGCTCCCTTTCCACATCCAGGCCCCACACAACTTTCCATGGTTTACCCCAGACGCTTCACATGCCCTGATTCAATCCACTGACAGCACGTCAACCCCGATATACAACATTGATCCAATTCACTCTATTCCTTGCCCGCCTTTCACCCTCCTGCATGTTCAGGCCCCGATCACACAAAATCTTCTTCACTCCATCTTTCCACCTCCAATTTGGTCTCCCACTTCTCCTCGTTCCCTCCACCTCCGACACATATATCCTCTTGGTCAATCTTTCCTCACTCATTCTCTCCATGTGCCCAAACCATTTCAAAACACCCTCTTCCGCTCTCTCAACCATGCTCTTTTTATTTCCACACATCTCTCTTACCCTTACTTTACTTACTCGATCAAACCACCTCACACCACACATTGTCCTCAAACATCTCATTTCCAGCACATCCACTCTCCTGTGCACAACTCCATCCATAGCCCATGCCTCGCAACCATACAACATTGTTGTAAACACTATTCCTTCAAACATACCCATTTTTGCTTTTCGAGATAATGTTCTCGACTTCCACACATTCTTCAAGGCTCCCAGGATTTTCGCCCCCTCCCCCACCCTATGATTCACTTCCGCTTCCATGGTTCCATCCGCTGCCAGATCCACTCCCAGATATCTAAAACACTTTACCTCCTCCAATTTTTCTCCATTCAAACTTACCTCCCTATTGACTTGACCCTCAACCCTACTGTACCTAATGACCTTGCTCTTATTCACATTTACTCTTAACTTTCTTCTTTCACACACTTTACCAAACTCAGTCACCAGCTTCTGCAGTTTCTCACATGAATCAGCCACCAGCGCTGTATCATCAGCGAACAACAACTGACTCACTTCCCAAGCTCTCTCATCCACAACAGACTTCATACTTGCCCCTCTTTCCAAAACTCTTGCATTCACCTCCCTAACAACCCCATCCATAAGCAAATTAAACAACCATGGAGACATCACACACCCCTGCCGCAAACCTCCATTCACTGAGAACCAATCACTTTCCTCTCTTCCTACACATACACATGCCATACATCCTCAATAAAAACTTTTCACTGCTTCTAACAACTTGCCTCCCACACCATATATTCTTAATACCTTCCACAGGTATATATATATATATATATATATAATATATATATATATATATATATATATATATATATATATATATATATATATATATATATATATATATATATCCTTCCTTCTTTTGGAAAATTAAAAAAAAAAACGAGAGGGGAGGATTTCCAGCCCCCCATTCCCTCCCCTTTTAGTCGCCTTCTACGACACGCAGGGAATACATGGGAAGTATTCTTTCTCCCCCTATCCCCGGGGATATTCCCTCAAAGGCCCAGTCCTCTGTTCCTAACGCTACCTCGGTAATGCGGGAAATGGCGAATAATATGAAAGGAAAAAAGAAAAAAGAAAAAAAAAAAAACATATATATATATATATATATATATATATATATATATATATATATATCCACAGAGCATCTCTATCAACTCTATCATACTCACATACATTCTTCAAAGCAAACACCTGATCCACACATACTCTACCACTTCTGAAACCACACTGCTCTTCCCCAATCTGATGCTCTGTACATGCCTTCACTCTCTCAATCAATACCCTCCCATATAATTTACCAGGAATACTCAACAAACTTATACCTCTGTAATTTGAGAACTCACTCTTATCCCCTTTGCCTTTGAACAATGGCACTATGCACGCATTCCGCCAATCCTCAGGCACCTCACCATGAGTCATACATACATTAAATAACCTTACCAATCAGTCAATAATACAGTCACCCCATTTTTTAATAAATTCCACTGCAATACCATCCAAACCTACTGCCTTGCCGGCTTTCATCTTCCGCAAAGCTTTTACTACCTCTTCTCTGTTTACCAAATCATTTTCCCTAACCCTCTCAATTTGCACACCACCTCGACCAAAACACCCTATATCTGCCACTATATCATCAAACACATTCAACAAACCTTCAAAATACTCACTCCATCTCCTTCTCACATCACCACTACTTGTTATCACCTCCCCATTTGCGCCCTTCTCTGAAGTTCCCATTTGCTCCCTTGTCTTACGCACTTTATTTACCTCCTTCCAGAACATCTTTTTATTCTCCCTAAAATTTAATGATACTCTCTCACCCCAACTCTCATTTGCCCTCTTTTTCACCTCTTTCACCTTTCTCTTGACCTCCTGTCTCTTTCTTTTATACATCTCCCACTGAATTTCATTTTTTCCCTGCCTCTCTCTTCTCTTTCACTAATAATCTTACTTCTTCATCCCACCACTCACTACCCTTTCTAATCAACCCACCTCCCACTCTTCTCATGCCACAAGCATCTTTTGTGCAATTCATCACTGATTCCTTAAATACATCCTATTCCTCCCCCACTCCCCTTACTTCCATTGTTCTCACCTTTTTCCATTCTGTACTCAGTCTCTCCTGGTACTTCCTCACACAAGTCTCCTTCCCAAGCTCACTTACTCTCACCACCCTCTTCACCCCAACATTCACTCTTCTTTTCTGAAAACCCATACAAATCTTCACCTTAGCCTCCACAAGATAATGATCAGACATCCCTCCAGTTGCACCTCTCAGCACATTAACATCCAAAAGTCTCTCTTTCGCGCGCCTGTCAATTAACACGTAATCCAATAACGCTCTCTGGCCATCTCTCCTACTTACATACGTATACTTATGAATATCTCGCTTTTTAAACCAGGTATTCCCAATCACCAGTCCTTTTTCAGCACATAAATCTACAAGCTCTTCACCATTTCCATTTACAACACTGAACACCCCATGTATACCAATTATTCCCTCAACTGCCACATTACTCACCTTTGCATTCAAATCACCCATCACTATAACCCTGTCTCGTGCATCAAAACCACTAACACACTCATTCAGCTGCTCCCAAAACACTTGCCTCTCATGATCTTTCTTCTCATGCCCAGGTGCATATGCGCCAATAATCACCCATCTCTCTCCATCAACTTTCAGTTTTACCCATATTAATCGAGAATTTACTTTCTTACATTCTATCACATACTCCCACAACTCCTGTTTCAGAAGTACTGCTACTCCTTCCCTTGCTCTTGTCCTCTCACTAACCCCTGACTTCACTCCCATGACATTCCCAAACCACTCTTCCCCTTTACCCTTGAGCTTCGTTTCACTCAGAGCCAAAACATCCAGGTTCCTTTCCTCAAACATACTACCTATCTCTCCTTTTTTCATATCTTGGTTACATCCACACACATTTAGAAACCCCAGTCTGAGCCTTCGAGGAGGATGAGCACTCCCCGTGTGACTCCTTCTTCTGTTTCCCATTTTAGAAAGTTAAAAAAAATACGAGGGGAGGATTTCTGGCCCCCCGCTCCCGTCCCCTCTAGTCGCCTTCTACGACACACAAGGAATGCGTGGGAAGTATTCTTTCACCCCTATCCCCAGGGATAATATATATATATATATATATATATATATATATATATATATATATATATATATATATATATATATATATATATACATACACACACATATGCACATATACACACACACACATATACATATATATACATATGAAAAATGTAAGAAATAATTTAGAAAACTGAAACTTCTAGCTTGAAATGAAATGAAAAAATGAATGTCACAAAATGGTTCAACCTCTGGCTATGGAAAAGGGAAATGTATAATTTATTTACACAAACGTCAATAGTACTTCTCATCAATTTAACCACTGTATCAATAAGCTCTGTGGAAGGTATTAAGAATATATGGTGTGGGAGGCAAGTTGTTAGAAGCAGTGAAACGTTTTTATCGAGGATGTAAGGCATGTGTACATGTAGGAAGAGAGGAAAGTGATTGGTTCTCAGTGAATGTAGGTATGCGGCAGGGGTGTGTGATGTCTCCATGGTTGTTTAATTTGTTTATGGATGGGGTTGTTAGGGAGGTGAATGCAAGAGTTTTGGAAAGAGGGGCAAGTATGAAGTCTGTTGTGGATGAGAGAGCTTGGGAAGTGAGTCAGTTGTTGTTCGCTGATGATACAGCACTGGTGGCTGATTCATGTGAGAAACTGCAGAAGCTGGTGACTGAGTTTGGTAAAGTGTGTGAAAGAAGAAAGTTAAGAGTAAATGTGAATAAGAGCAAGGTTATTAGGTACAGTAGGGTTGAGGGTCAAGTCAATAGGGAGGTAAGTTTGAATGGAGAAAAACTGGAGGAAGTAAAGTGTTTTAGATATCTGGGAGTGGATCTGGCAGCGGATGGAACCATGGAAGCGGAAGTGGATCATAGGGTGGGGGAGGGGGCGAAAATTCTGGGAGCCTTGAAGAATGTGTGGAAGTCGAGAACATTATCTCGGAAAGCAAAAATGGGTATGTTTGAAGGAATAGTGGTTCCAACAATGTTGTATGGTTGCGAGGCATGGGCTATGGATAGAGTTGTGCACAGGAGGATGGATGTGCTGGAAATGAGATGTTTGAGGACAATGTGTGGTGTGAGGTGGTTTGATCGAGTAAGTAAAGTAAGGGTAAGAGAGATGTGTGGAAATAAAAAGAGCGTGGTTGAGAGAGCGGAAGAGGGTGTTTTGAAATGGTTTGGGCACATGGAGAGAATGAGTGAGGAAAGATTGACCAAGAGGATATATGTGTCGGAGGTGGAGGGAACGAAGAGAAGTGGGAGACCAAATTGGAGGTGGAAAGATGGAGTGAAGAAGATTTTGTGTGATCGGGGCCTGAACATGCAGGAGGGTGAAAGGAGGGCAAGGAATAGAGTGAATTGGATCGATGTGGTATACCGGGGTTGACGTGCTGTCAGTGGATTGAATCAGGGCATGTGAAGCGTCTGGGGTAAACCATGGAAAGCTGTGTAGGTATGTATATTTGCGTGTGTGGACGTATGTATATACATGTGTATGGGGGTGGGTTGGGACCATTTCTTTCGTCTGTTTCCTTGCGCTACCTCGCAAATGTGGGAGACAGCGGAAAAAAAAAATATATATATATATATATATATATATATATATATATATATATATATATATATATATATATATATATATATATATATAAATATATTCATTTTTTATCATTTAGGTGTTAGTGGACTTTGCCTAATTTATATTACACTGTAAGTGACAAGTCACCCCTAGAAAGGATTTACTATTACTAGCGCAGTCTCATCAAAGGCCTTCTCCTTCCAAAGAAGTATTTCCCTGCTACTTGAAGCAGGTCAGCCTCAGGCTACAGGAGCCCCTGAAAAGGGATCCTGGGTAACACTAAGATTCCCTCTTAAAAGTCTTGGAGTAATTACAAATAAAAAAATATATAAATGAAAGGGCTTCAGAAGCAGGGGAGAGCTTATATTTTCATTCTGCTAAATAAGCTTTCTTTTGCATGACTTTTTTCTTGAAAATGTATGCTTTGATAATCAACAGACGGTCTATAAACAAATATTACATCTTTCATAGCTCTTCACTCATCTTGAGTAACATGGAGTCTAGCTGGAGGGTGAATAAATGGCCAACCTCACACAAAGATCTCTTTCAACTATGCATGCATCTTGAATTTCAAAGAAAATTGGTTTTTATCAGAAGAGAGACTTTCTTGAAGCAAGGCATAGGTGAGATTAAGGTTACGATTATCATTCCACCCAACCCATGTTTTCTCCATTATGGATGAATTCACTAATTCTGTGGTTGAGTGGTCCAAAGTAGAGATTCTATGTTGTTAGTTAGAGAAGGCTTTGTAAGTAGGGGATAGTTTACATCCACAATGTCGTTACAAAAATAGATAACAGCAACCAGTCATTTTGGTTTTTCATTAGTTATTGTTCATTTAATGGTTAGGGTTACCACCTAGCTGTGCAATTTATTATTTCTTGGCAAGATAGAAAAAATGTTATACCTTACATTCAATCCTCTCTAAGCTCAGAAAAGTATCTCGTCACAACTCTTATCTGAAAATTCAAGATGTTTGCCTCTACTTTTTACAAAAAATGCTTAGTGCTAATTCATCTTTAAGAAAGTGTAGAAGCTAATCCATACACACCTGATTTTTTCCAATAAAGTATCTTGAAAACAGCATATGCTTTACTCTTATTAGCTAACTCAATGTCCTTAAGAATGGGACATGTTATTTCAATGCAAAATCCGACTCAGATAAATTAGCTAAACTCTCAGCAAGCAAGTCAACACCAACTACTCTGCAAAGTCAATGTGTATCTTTATCTGGGATTCTAAATTGATTATCATGATATATACAATAAATGACTTTGTGACCTGAAATACGAAATATCCCTATCAACCAGTTATTTTACTATTTGTGCAAGCAAGAGGAAATTATCCTGAAAAGAAACCTGTAAATATTATCCTTACATATACGTCTCTTTTGTGGCAGCTTATCCTTACAGTCTTGTTTACCTGTGTTAGATCCGAGGGTTGGGATTGGCTGCGTGGTGGAGATGGCCTAAGGGCATCTGGATCCAGGTCTGGTGTTAGGGGCATGGAAGGGCACTGTCTGGTGGAAGCCCCTACACCCCCTCGTCCTGGTCCACTGCCAGTTCCGAGGGCTCCACTCACTTCCCGAAAGTCCAGACCTTGATGTGTAGAACTTTCATTTGAGTGACCTAACAAGTCCTCCACCCTGTAAGCATATGACAACATCATTATAGAAAAACTAGGTGATGTAAATGGTACATAATCATTATCATTACAGAGGCAAGGAACTTATTGATATGATACACAAAGATCACTAAGTTGATACCAGCAATTAGATAATAGGCATTAGTATAGAAAATATGGAGTTACTTCTTTAAACAAGTTACATATTGATTTATCAAAAAAGTGTAAAGGTCACATGAACTACTAATGCAATTCAGCCTTTGTTGATATTTCCATTATTAGAGTCAGGTGTTGATGGACTTTGCTTGCAAGTGGTTGAGTTACTGGAAGTACAGTCTCATCAAAGAACTTCTCACTCCAAAGAAGTTTAGCCTACTATTGGAAATAATATATAAATAAATAAAAATTCATTGAATTTAAGAAGTCATGCAGGTGAAAATACACAGTTGAGATATTCAAGATATTACAGAACTAGGTCTTAATAGTAACTGCCTAATTGATCAAAAGAGAACTTAGGATCAAAGTAGGGCTAGATATTTCCACACTTTTCACATGTACATAAGTGAGATATATGTGCAGTCAGAGTGATAGATATATGAGAAGTCTTACAGAGTACATACTATGGTTTATACATTATACACTTAATGATCATTAGTTGAACATTGAGTGATGAATATTCATAGTAATATAGTAGCTCACATATTGCATCGCTTAACCAAGAGAAAACTGTTTATGGATTGTTTATGACTCTGATATTGGCAGGGGCAGCAGTGATCTGTATGAGCTCTGAGTTCAAGTCGATTATGACGATGGACAACGGTTGAGGTTAGAGGTCTTGTTGATGGGGGTGTATTAGTAATTTATCGCCAAATTTCCTTGTGAGCTGCTGGTGTTAGTTGGAGAGGGTGGACAGGTTCAGCATGATGAGGGACTCTTGGTATATGGTTGTATGATAGGCCCAGGATGATTCTATATGCTTTTGTCTGCACTCTTTCCATCTGGTCTCTATTTATAGCTGTATGTGAAGAGGACCAGACTGGGGGGGCATAGGTGAGCTTGACTAGAGTGATGATGATACAGACATTCCTGAGCTCAGATGATGGGATGCCTAGTAATCTCAGTTGGAGGAACATTTGATAATAGTGCTGATATTCTTCCAGTTTAAACCATCATCCATAGTGATACCAAGAAGTTTGAAGTGTCTGACTATCTGGAGGACATCAGGGCCTAGTGTTATGTCAGGTGGCAGGATGTTGTCAGGCTGATATTCATTATCACAGTCTTGGTAACACTGATGGTGACATCATTGGCTGTAGTCCACACCTGAAGGTTGCTGATGATGTCCTAAAAAGCACTAAGTCAAGAGAGTTTTTGATAATGGTGCTAAATGCAGGGTTGTCTACAGACTTCCAGTGGTGGTTTATGTCCCTGAGGGTATCATTAATAAAGATGAGGAAGAAGAGCAACCCTCTCTTGGTGCCCTGTGGGACACAGCACATGAAGGGTCGTATGATAGCACATAAAGTAGTACAGCCATGGGCTGCAGGAGCCTTTAGAAAGGTCCTACATAACACCAGGATTCTTTCATAGAAATTGTTCCTAGGGTAATTATGATGAATAATTGTGTTAATAATATCTGTTTTGTGCATTGTTAATACAGCATATGGACAGACCATTCTGTATGTCATTCTTTATCTTTTATTTCCTTATGCAGTATTTATGTGCAGTTTCTCTTTTCCTGAAGCATGAGATCCTCTAGTTCATTATCTATTTCTTTATGTAGTTTCCTATAATTCATAAAAATAAGTTCATCTAAAATTTTCCTTTTACCATGCAACATTGCTTTGCATTCTTATCTATCAACTTCTTATCAGGGGAGTTGAGAACATGATGTAAAATCCCAAGGTAGAAAAAAAAATCTTAATAAACATTATACTTGGACTTGAACAATACACAGCAAGCTCTTCCTTGTATTCAATACCACAAGAAGTATTATCTTTCTTTACTATACTTGATCACCATTTCCCGCATTAGTGAGGTAGCACCAGGAAGCAAAGAAAGAAAGACCCATGTAGTGAAAATTAAATGTCTTGTTTCATTCACTGTTAATGTACTTCATAACAAACCCAAATTTCATCACACCCTTCCATACCCTTACATGAGCCATTTTGTCATACTCCACCCCTTACTGTGGTAAGTCATTTGCTTTAATTTTAATAAGTCCACAGACTGTGTTGTGTCACAAAAACCTAATAAGGTGAAAATAACATTAAAACTTAACAGCCAAAATGCCTATAGTATGTTACATACAACAGTATAAACTTAACCCTTTTGCCCTTTTGCTGCATTTTTGATTTTGAGGGGGTAGTACCCTCAGAAGTATTAATTATCCACAAAATAAGGAAATTAGTGATGACATAAGAAAAGGGAGTTGCTGAATCAAAAGGAAGATGGCCAGAGTATTTTGAAAAACTGATGAATGTGGGAGAAAGTGAGGCAGCAGTTGTTACATGCTTGGAAATGGGGGATGGAAGGGAGAGGACACAGGTGTAAGGGTGTATAGCAAAAATGGAGGTAAAAAGGGCAATAATGAGGGTGAAGGCTGGAAAGGCACCTGGAGCGGATGGGTCTATCGATATGCTGAAGTACAGAGAAGAAAGTATGATAGCGTTAATGCATCTGATACAGAATTTAGCATGGAAACAGAAGGTTGTGCCTGAGGATTGGGTGAAAGGTATTACTGTTCCTTTATTCAAAGAAAAAGGTGCTACCTAACACACTATATATTCTTAAAGACATTCCACAGGGTATCTCTATCAACCTTATCATACGCCCTCTCCAAATCCATAAATGCCACATACAAAGTGAGTCACAGGGTGGGGGAGGGGGTGAAGGTTTTGGGAGTGATGAAGAATGTGTGGAAGGAGAAAATTTTATCTTGGAGAGCAAAAGTGGGTATGTTTGAAGGAATAGTGGTTCCAACAATGTTATATGGTTGCGAGGCATGGGCTATAGATAGGGTTATGGGGAGGAGGGTGTATGTGTTGGAAATGAAATGTTTAAGGACACTATATGGTGTGAAGTGGTTGTTCGAGTAAGTAATGAAAGGGTAAGAGAGGGTGTATTGTAATGGTTTTATCACATGGAGAATGAGTGAGGAAAGATTGACAACAGGATATATGTGTCAGAGGTGGAGGGAATGAGGAGAAATGGAAGACCAAAATAGAGGTGGAAGGATGGAGTGAAAAAGATTTTGAGCAATCAGGGCCTGAACATACAGGAGAGTGAAAGGCGTGTAAGGAATAGAGTGAATTGGAACGATGTGGTATACTGGGGTCGATGTGCTGTCAAAGGATTGAACCAGGGCCTGTGAAGCATCTGGGATAAACCATGGAAAGTTTTGTGGGGGCCTGGATGTGGAAAGGGAGCTGTGGTTTTGGTGCATTACACATGACAACTAGAGACAGTGTGAATGAATGTGGCCTTTGTTGTCTTTTCCTAGCACTACCTTGCGTGCGTGTGTGGCTGGGTGGCGACAGGAATGGATGAAGACAGCAAGTATGAATATGTATATGTCTGAGTATGTATATTTATGTATATGTTGAAATGTATAGGGATATATATGTGGGCGTGCATGTATATACATGTGTATGAGAGTGGGTTGGGTCATTCTTTTGTCTGTTTCCTTGCGCTCCCTCGCTAACGTGGGAGACAGCAACAAAGTATAATAGAAAATATATATATATATATATATATATATATATATATATATATATATATATATATATATATATATATATATATATATATTTTTTTTTTCTTTTTTTTTTGTCGCTGTCTCCCGCGTTTGCGAGGTAGCGCAAGGAAACAGACGAAAGAAATGGCCCAACCCACCCCCATACACATGTATATACATACACATCCACACATGCAAATATACATACCTACACAGCTTTCCATGGTTTACCCCAGACGCTTCACATGCCCTGATTCAATCCACTGACAGCATGTCAACCCCGGTATACCACATTGATCCAATTCACTCTATTCCTTGCCCTCCTTTCACCCTCCTGCATGGGAGACCAAATTGGAGGTGGAAAGATGGAGTCAAAAAGATTTTGAGTGATTGGGGCCTGAACATGCGTGCAAAGAATAGAGTGAATTGGAATGATGTGGTATACCGGAGTCGACGTGCTGTCAGTGGATTGAACCGGGGCATGTGAAGCGTCTGGGGTAAACCATGGAAAGTTTTGTGGGGCCTGGATGTGGAAAGGGAGCTGTGGTTTTGGTGCATAATCCATGACAGCTAGAGACTGAGTGTGAACGAAAGTGGCCATTGTTGTCGTTTACCCCAAACGCTTCACATGCCCTGGTTCAATCCACTGACAGCACGTCGACCCCGGTATACTACATCGTTCCAATTCACTCTATTCCTTGCACGCCTTTCACCCTACTGTATGTTCAGGCCCCGATCACACAAAATCTTTTTCACTCCATCTTTCCACCTCCAATTTGGTCTCCCACTTCTCCTTGTTCCCTCCACCTCCGACACATATATCCTCTTGGTCAATCTTTCCTCACTCATTCTCTCCATGTGCCCAAACCATTTCAAAACACCCTCTTCTGCTCTCTCAACCACGCTCTCTTTATTTCCACACATCTCTCTTACCCTTACGTTACTTACTCGATCAAACCACCTCACACCACACATTGTCCTCAAACATCTCATTTCCAGCACATCCATCCTCCTGCGCACAACTCTATCCATAGCCCACGCCTCGCAACCATACAACATTGTTGGAACCACTAGTCCTTCAAACATACCCATTTTTGCTTTCCGAGATAATGTTCTCGACTTCCACACATTCTTCAAGGCTCCCAGGATTTTCACCCCCTCCCCCACCCTATGATCCACTTCTGCTTCCATGGTTCCATCCGCTGCCAAATCCACTCCCAGATATCTAAAACACTTTACTTCCTCCAGTTTTTCTCCATTCAAACTTACCTCCCAATTGACTTGACCCTCAACCCTACTGTACCTAATTACCTTGATCTTATTCACATTTACTCTTAACTTTCTTCTTTCACACACTTTACCAAACTCAGTCACCAGCTTCTGCAGTTTCTCACACGAATCATCAACCAGCGCTGTATCATCAGCGAAAAACAACTGACTCACTTCC